>NC_090352.1:38597274-38614774 GCF_035084215.1 Heptranchias perlo
AAACAATGGTAAGGTTTAAGAAAGGATGGAAAGACTTCCTGTTCTGAAATGGGGGTGCACTGCTATGATTAGAGGTTTGGAAGGGTAGGTTAGATGGGCCTGCGGTATGGGACCACAACACAAATAGTTGGTGAACTTTTTATTTGAGACATGAAGTTGTGACTAATGGGAGTGAATGGGAAGGGGTTTGGTCCAATGGGATTCTATACAATGGGAATGAATGGGAAGGGGTTTGGTCCAATGGGATTCTATACAGTGGGAATGAATGGGAAGGGGTTTGGTCCAATGGGATTCTATACAGTGGGAGTGAATGGGAAGGGGTTTGGTCCAATGGGATTCTATACAGTGGGAATGAATGGGAAGGGGTTTGGTCCAATGGGATTCTATACAGTGGGAGTGAATGGGAAGGGGTTTGGTCCAATGGGATTCTATACAGTGGGAGTGAATGGGAAGGGGTTTGGTCCAATGGGATTCTGTACAGTGGGAGTGAATGGGAAGGGGTTTGGTCCAATGGGATTCTATACAATGGGAATGAATGGGAAGGGGTTTGGTCCAATGGGATTCTATACAGTGGGAATGAATGGGAAGGGGTTTGGTCCAATGGGATTCTATACAGTGGGAATGAATGGGAAGGGGTTTGGTCCAATGGGATTCTATACAGTGGGAGTGAATGGGAAGGGGTTTGGTCCAATGGGATTCTATACAGTGGGAGTGAATGGGAAGGGGTTTGGTCCAGTGGGATTCTGTACAGTGGGAGTGAATGGGAAGGCGTTTGGTCCAATGATATCCTCCTCATAAATCGAATAGTTCATCTGGAGTAGGCTGCATGTTGCTACTTTTTTAATATGGAAACTAAAAACAAAATATTTAAAAGCAAGTTAAACTGGTGATTCTTTCTTACATAGATCAGCCTTGCTGTTCTTTTCCTGTTCTAAACCGTTTGGTTGCTTGACCATTTTGATGTCCTTGGTCGTGCTGTAGAGATTCTCAGGTATCACATTAATGGTATGGGAGTTGCCGGTCACTTTATCTTCAGACTGCGCTGTGTCCTTCTGCTCGAGTTCCATAGCTTCATTGTCGTACACCTGATCAAGCTCGGTGCTATTGGTCTCCACTTTGTTGAGCTGATCTAAGACGGCCTGTGCGATGGGGACCATCATGGCGGTTGTGGCCGTGTTACTGATCCACATCGAGAGGAACGCAGTCACACTCATAAACCCCAACATTAACCTGGAAAGGAAGAACCATCATAATGCACTATGGCTCCCAGTCCGGCAACGCCTCAATATTAAAATTCTCATCCTTATGTTCAAATCCCTCCATGGCCTCGCCCCTCCCTATCTCTGTAACCTCCTTCAGCCCTACAATCCCCCGAGATTTCTGCGCTCCTTCAATTCTGTCCTCTTGCACATCCCTGATTTTAATCGCTCCACCATTGGCGGCCGTGCCTTCAGCTGCCTGGGCCCTAAGCTCTGGAATTCCCTCCCTAAACCTCTCCGCCTCTCTCTCTCCTCTTTTAAGACGCTCCTTAAAACCTACCTCTTTGACCAAGCTTTTGGTCACCTGTCCTAATATCTCCTTATGTGGCTCGGTGTCAAATTTTGTTTGATAATCGCTCCTGTGAAGCATCTTGGGAGGTTTTACTACGTTAAAGGCGCAGTATAAATGCAAGATGTTGTTGTTGAGTTTGATTGAACGTACGTACAAAGTAAAAGCTCAATAAACAGAAATGAAAATTTATTCTTTTGGACTGATCCAATATTTGTGACTTGGCTTTGGAGCATCTGAGACTTGAACTGAAATCCCAAATGAATTCTTCATTTACTCTAAACATTTATTCTTAATACAGGTTTTTGTTCTTTGCTGGACTGAAAGGCTGAACAGGCCGGGGCTCATTTCTCTAGAAAAGAGAAGGCTGAGGGGTGACCTGATAAAGGTCTTCAAGGTAATGAAAGGGTTTGACAGGGTAGACGTAGAGAAAATGTTTCCACTTGTCCAGAACTAGGGGACATAAATATAAGATCATCATTAATAAATGGGAATTCAGGAGAAACTTCTTTACCCAGAGAGTGGTGAGAATGTGGAACTCACTCCCACAAGGAGTAGTTGAGGTGAATAGTGTAGATACATTTAAGGGGAAGCTGGATAAACACACGAGGGAGAAAGGAATAGAAGGATATGCTGATAGGGTGAGATGAAGTAGGGAGGGAGGGGGCTCGTGTGGAGCATAAACACCGGGCATGGACCTGTTGGGCCGAATGGCCTGTTTCTGTGCTGTAAATTCTATGTATTAATAGAAAATCCTAAAAACTACTCTCTATAATTTGCCTTCTATGTTACCCCATAGGTGACCTCACACAGAGAAACTTGTGTATAAAACAAACCATCCAAAATGAGCCCTCTCCCTGAGCCGGAAAGACCCCCATTTCACGGTCTAATGGACAGGATGGGCCTGCTAGTCTCCCCTCGGCCTTCTTTTCCTGTGTGTAGAAACCCTTGGACCCTGGCATCTGACGTTTGAATCCTGTGCGTGAGAACATTGCCTGAAGATTGCTGCTTCCATCACTTGAGGACACGTGCTTCTGTGTGGCAATCATCAAGTGACCGACGCAAAACAAAACGGCCCCCCTGCCCTGCTTGATCCCCACTCCCTGAAAGTAAACCAATCGTTAATCGAGCCTTACAGAGCTGGCTTGACCCCGACTATGAGCAGCACCCTCAGTGCGATGCGTTTGTGAAGGTTGCAGTGTTCCACTGCTATTGCCACCATCAGCCCACCAACCAGCAGCATGTTGGTGTCTTTCAGATACTGCATACACACCTGGAACAGAACATACACAGCGGTAAAACATCACAGTAAGGCCGTGTGGGTGTCGGTGCGTGTATGTTTGTGTGTGTGTGTGTGTGTGTGTGCATGCATGTGGGTGTGCATATGTCCGTGAGTGTACATGCATGTGTTTGTGTGCGTGTGCATGTGTACGGTGTGCGTGTGTTCATGTTTGTGTGCATATGTGTGTGTATGCGTGTTTGTGAGTGTTTGTGCATGCAGCATTTGTATGAGTGTTTGTGCATGTACGTGTACATGTGCGTCTTTGTATATATGGTGTGTTTGTGTGCATCTGTGTACGCGCATGTTTGTGTCTCTGCGCGTGTTTGTGTTTGTGTACATGTGTGTTTGTGTCTGTGCGTGTGTGTTTGTGTTTGTGTACATGTGTGTTTGTGTCTGTGCGTGTGTGTTTGTGTTTGTGTACATGCGTGTTTGTGTCTGTGCGTGTTTGTATATGTGCATGTTTGTGTGTGTGCGTGTGTTTGTGTGTGTGTATTGGTGTGTGTGTGTTTGTGTGTGTATTGGTGTGTGTTTGTGTGTTTATGTGTGTGTGTTTGTGTGTGTTTGTGTGTGTGTTTGTGTGTGTATTGGTGTGTGTGTGTGTTTGTGTGTGTATTGGTGTGTGTTTGTGTGTTTGTGTGTGTTTGTGTGTGTATTGGTGTGTGTGTGTGTATTTGTGTGTGTATTGGTGTGTGTGTGTGTGTTTGTGTGTGTATTGGTGTGTGTTTGTGTGTTTATGTGTGTGTGTGTGTTTGTGAATGTTTATTGGCCACTTCTTGAAACCACCACCTCTCCACAGCCTAGAAATGACTGTTGGTGACATTAGTGGACAAACACTCAGAGTTCTTGTATCTCACTCCGCTGTTGTAGCAGAAGTACTAATCCTCGTGTATTAAAATAGTGAACAGAGGAATGTTGTGTGAACTGGTTGAGCATTCATGCACCAATACAGTCATTGGACAAGTGTGGATTGATTAGGGAAAGCCAGCACGGATTTGTTAAAGGCAAATCGTGTTTAACTAACTTGATTGAGTTTTTTGAGAGGGTCGATGAGGGCAATGTAGTTGATGTGATGTATATGGACTTTCAAAAGGCATTTGATAAAGTGCCGCATAACAGGCTTGTCATCAAGACTGAAGCCCATGGAATAAAAGGGGCAGTAGCAACATGGATACAGAATTGGCTAAGTGACAGGAAACAGTAGTGATGAACGGTTGTTTTTCGGACTGGAGGGAGGTGTACAGTGGTGTTCCCCAGGGGTCGGTACTGGGACCACTGCTTTTCTTGATATATATTAATAACTTGGACTTGGGTGTCCAGGGCACAATTTCCAAATTTGCAGATGACACAAAATTTGGAAGTGTAGTGAACACTGAGGAGGATAGTGATAGACTTCAAGACGATATAGACAGGCTGGTGGAATGGGCGGACACGTGGCAGATGAAATTTAACGCAGAAAAATGCGAAGTGATACAATTCGGTAGGAAGAATGAGGAGAGGCAAAATAAACTAGAGGGCACAACTCTAAAAGGGGTACAGGAACAGAGAGATCTGGGGGTATTTGTGCACAAATTGTTGAAGGTGGCAGGGCAGGTTGAGAAAGCAGTTAAAAAAGCATACGGGATCCTGGGCTTTATAAATAGAGGCATTGAGTACAAAAACAAGGAAGTCATGATGAATCTTTATAAAACACTGGTTCGACTGGAGTATTGTGTCTAGTTCTGGGCACCGCACTTTAGGAAAGATGTGAGGCTGTAGAGAGGGTGCAGAAAAGATTTACTAGATTGATTGCAGGGATGAGGGACTTTAGTTATGTGGATAGACTGGAGAACATAAGAACACAAGAAACAGGAGCAGGAGTAGGCCCTCCGGCCCCTCGAGCCTGCTCCACCATTCAACAAGATCATGGCTGATCTTCTATCTCATTGCCATTTTCCTGCATCATCTCCATATCCCTTGATGCCTTTAATATCTAGAAATCTATCGATCTCTGTTTTGAATGTACTCAATGACTGAGCCTCCACAGCCCTCTGGGGTAGAGAATTCCAAAGATTCACTGCCCTCTGAGTGAAGAAATTTCTCCTCATCTCAGTCCTAAATGGCCTCCCCCTTATTCTGAGACCGTGACCCCTGGTTCTAGACTCTCCAGCCAGGGGAAACATCCTCCCTGCATCTACCCTGTCGAGCCCTGTAAGAATTTTGTATGTTTCAATGAGATCCTCTCTCATTCTTCTAAACTCTGGAGAATACAGGCCTGGTCTACTCAATCTCTCCTCATACGACAATCCCACCATCCCAGGAATCAGTCTGGTGAACCTTCTTTGCACTCCCTCTATGGCAAGTATATCCTTTCTTAGGTAAGGAGACCAAAATTGTACACAATAGTCCAGGTGCGGTCTCACCAAGGCCCTGTATAATTGCAGTAAGACATCTTCACTCCTTTACTCAAATCCTCTTGTAATAAAGGCCAGCATACCATTTGCCTTCCAAATTGCTTGCTGCACCTGCATGTTAGCTCTCAGTGACTCATGTACAAGGACACCCAGGTCCCTTTGAACATCAACATTTCCCAATCTCTCACCATTTAAAAAATACTCTGCATTTCTGTTTTTCCTACCAAAGTGGATAACTTCACATTTTTCCACATTATATTCCATCTGCCGTGTTCTTGCCCACTCACTTAGCCTGTCTATATCCCCTTGAAGCCTCTTTGCATCCTCCTCACAACTCACATTCCCACCTAGTTTTGTGTCATCAGCAAACTTGGAAACATTGCATTTGGTCCCCTCATCCAAATCATTGATATATATTGTGAATAGCTGGGGCCCAAGCACCGATCCCTGCAGTACCCCACTAGTCACAGTCTGCCAACCTGGAAAAGAACCATTTATTCCTACTCTCTGTTTTCTGTTGGAGTTCCAGTAAAATCGTAAAAATGTTCTAAAAGAACAATTTGGCCGCAAGAGGCAGCCCAGTGAATTTGCCCTCCCCAGTAATGGTCAGTCAACACAGCCACTCTTCCCCTTCCGCTCCCCACCCAAACCCTCCTCTCTCCCCCCCCCACCCTTCCTCTCCCCACCCAAACCCCCTTCCCTCCCCCCTCCCTCCCTCCCTCCCTCTCCCCCCCAACCCACCCTCTTCCCTCCATCCTCCCCCCCCCAACCAGGCAGTGACCATTAGCCCCCACAGCACCGCCCCCACCCACCAATCACATCAATTGTGTAAAAGAGGAAAGTTGACTCCATCTCGGCCACTTACCTCGGATGATTTCAAGATTCCGAACATTGGGAAAAATAGGACGGGAATCAGGGCCGTGACAGCAAGTGGGAGAGCTTCTGTGCACCAGTACACGGCCATGACTATGATGGTGAAGGCACATCCAGCCTCCTGAAACAAGGAAAAGGGAGCACTCAACAACAGTGTTTGCTATGCAGTGTTTTATAATATATATGGAGATTATATATATATATATAGAATCGTACAGCACAGAAGGAGGCCATTTGGCCCATCGTGCCTGTGCCGGCTCTTTGAAAGAGCTATCCAATTAGTCCCCCGCCTCTGCTCTTTCCCCATAGCCCTGCAATGTTTTCCCTTCAAGTATTTATCCAATTCCCTTTTGAAAGTTATTATTGAATCTGTTTCCACCGCCCTTTCAGGCAGCACATTCCAGATCATAACAACTCCCACAATGCTGTTAGGAAGGGAGTTCCAGGATTTTGACCCAGCGACGATGAAGGAACGGCGATATATTTCCAAGTCAGGATGGTGTGTGACTTGGAGGGGAACGTGCAGGTGGTGTTGTTCCCATGTGCCTGCTGCCCTTGTCCTTCTAGGTGGTAGAGGTCGCGGGTTTGGGAGGTGCTGTCGAAGAAGCCTTGGCGAGTTGCTGCAGTGCGTCCTGTGGATGGTACACACTGCAGCCACTGTGCGCCGGTGGTGAAGGGAGTGAATGTTTAGGGTGGTGGATGGGGTGCCAATCAAGCGGGCTGCTTTGTCCCGGATGGTGTCCAGGAATTATTATAAATTCCTGTACTTTACAATAGTTAACAGTTTATCATTAAAAACTAAAAAACACAGTGGAAGAGAGAAAGAAACCAATTGTAACGAAACGCTTGATGCAGTAGTGTGCTGACCCTCAGTGTCAGCCTGCTGGGTCTCAGAGCATTAACAACATCTTGCATTAATACTGTGCCTTTAACACAGTAAAACGTCCCGAGGGGCTTCACAAGAGCGAGACAAAATTTGACACCGAGCCACATAAGGAGATATTAGGACTGGTGACCAAAAGCTTGGTCAAAGAGGTAGGTGTCAAGGAGCATCTTAAAGGAGGGGAGAGAGGCGGAGAGGTTTAAGGAGGGAATTCCAGAGCTTAGGGCCCAGGCAGCTGAAGGCACGGCCGCCAATGGCCGGGCAGAGGAAGTGGGGGATGGACAAGAGGCCAGAGTTGGAGGAACGCAGAGATCTCGATGAACTTTGCGCGAGGATGACTGCAGGTCAAGTCCCACTCAAAGGTCACGAGTAAATAAGGAAGGTCATTCAGCTCAACTAAGGTCATCCATTCATAAAGTTATCTGTAAAGGAAGTCCCTTTTGAATCACAACTTGCCCAGGCTGTGAAGGCCTTGAACCTGCATCTTAAACACCTTGAGCACACTGCACGCTGCAGCAACTCTGTACCCCTGCTGCGCATATACCTCACACAGACTCTCCCCCCACTCCTTACCCACTGTAACCAATCACCTACACAACATTTCTCATTGATGTGTGACACAGTTCTCTGCAGAACAAGATAGTGACACAATGGTACTGGAACCTTCCTCCTCTCTCTTATTCTGTTCCATCATGATGTGAAATTCAGACCCTCTCCCAACAGCTCCGACTTGTGTCCACAACAAACGGGGCAATTTCCATGGCAGACCTACGAGTCTCTCACAAACCAAAACCCGCTCCCTTCTCCACTTCCTGAGTGGCAGGGCATGTTCGTTTATTGCAAGTTAACATCTGGAAAACTGTGGGCCAGGAGTGTGCAATTCGGGCGATGTATGTTCCTGGCAAGCACCAAGGAATGGCGTGTTAGAATTAATAATACCTGCCCTGGGAGTGTTTGATGGGACAGTGTAGAGGGAGCTTTACTCTGTATCTAACCCGTGCTGTACCTGCCCTGGGAGTGTTTGATGGGACAGTGTGGAGGGAGCTTTACTCTGTATCTAACCCGTGCTGTACCTGCCCTGGGAGTGTTTGATGGGACGGTGTAGAGGGAGCTTTACTCTGTATCTAACCCGTGCTGTACCTGCCCTGGGAGTGTTTGATGGGACAGTGTAGAGGGAGCTTTACTCTGTATCTAACCCGTGCTGTACCTGCCCTGGGAGTGTTTGATGGGACAGTGTAGAGGGAGCTTTACTCTGTATCTAACACTGTACCTGCCCTGGGAGTGTTTGATGGGACAGTGTAGTTGGAGCTTTACTCTGTATCTAAACCTGTACCTGCCCTGGGAGTGTTTGATGGGACAGTGTAGAGGGAGCTTTACTCTGTATCTAACCCGTGCTGTACCTGCCCTGGGAGTGTTTGATGGGACAGTGTAGAGGGAGCTTTACTCTGTATCTAACCCGTGCTGTACCTGCCCTGGGAGTGTTTGATGGGACAGTGTAGAGGGAGCTTTACTCTGTATCTAACACTGTACCTGCCCTGGGAGTGTTTGATGGGACAGTGTAGTTGGAGCTTTACTCTGTATCTAAACCTGTACCTGCCCTGGGAGTGTTTGATGGGACAGTGTAGAGGGAGCTTTACTCTGTATCTCACCCTGTACCTGCCCCGGGGAGTGTTTGATGAAATGAGTGGTAATCTGCACTCTGCTAACATTCCTTGCCCCGAAGCTGATTGGGAGTTTCAGGACTGCTAGAGTTAATGACACAGCGGATTGGTTAAAGGCTGGTGTTGATTGCAGCTTTTACGATGCGTTATCAATGAAGGAGCCCTTTCTGCTGATTGGGATGTCTATCAGTGAGATAAGCAGAATCTCTGGACCTCATGACACATCAATACATCTTTGGTAATAAAAGGCCTGCTCTTCCACCAAAATTGAAGTATTAACGGTCCCATCATCACCTGACGTTGTGTAACAACGGGACGGACAGCGTCTGATTGTACAAACTCCAGCCCCAGTCTTCATGTTATTAATGCTATTATTTAAAGTTTGCCTTTGTGTACGGGCTGAAATTCCAGGGCGAGTCCAGGGGGACACCAACTTTCACCAACTTGAACCATCATCTACCTCTGCCTGTGCCATTTTGCATTGTGCGGGGAATCAGGCTGAGGGGGGAAACGGAACTTCCAGCCTGCAAGGTCCGCGCTAAAGGGACGTGCGCGTTTAAAGGGAAGTTTCCGCACGTGAGGGGATTCATATTTCAGCTCTTACCAAGCTCCGAATTGAATTCCGGACACGTGTCTTTCCCACAGCCCAGAATATTTTTTAAAAATTTGTTCTCAGGATGCGGGCGTCGCTGGCAAGGCCGCCATTTATTGCCCGTCCTGATTTGCCCTGAGAAGGTGGTGCTGGCCGGCCTACTTGCATTGCTTTGTAGCGGTTTTGATTAAACTAATGAGTTCACTAGACCACTTCAGAGGGCAGATAAGAGTCAACCCCATTGGTGTGGGACTGGAGTCACATATAGGCCCAGACCAGGTAAGGACGGCAGGTTTCCTTCCCTAAAGGACATTAATGAACCAGTTGGTTTTTTACAGCAAACTGACAGCTTCAACAACAACAACAACCTGCATTTATATAGCGCCTTTAACGTAGTAAAACGGCCCGAGGCCCTTCACAGGAGCGTAAATCAGACAAAATTTGACACCGAGCCACATAAGGAGATATTAGGACAGGTGACCAAAAACTTGGCCAAAGAGGTAGGTTTTAAGGAGCTTCTTTAAGGAGGAGAGATGCTAAGCCTTTATAAATCACTGGTTAGGTCTCAGCTGGAGTATTGTGTCCAATTCTGGGCACCAGATCTTAGGAAGGATGTCAACATTAATAACATGAAGACTGGGGCTGGAGTTTGTACAATCAGACGCTGTCCGTCCCGTTGTTACACAACGTCAGGTGATGATGGGACCGTTAATACTTCAATTTTGGTGGAAGAGCAGGCCTTTTATTACCAAAGATGTATTGATGTGTCATGAGGTCCAGAGATTCTGCTTATCTCACTGATAGACATCCCAATCAGCAGAAAGGGCTCCTTCATTGATAACGCATCGTAAAAGCTGCAATCAACACCAGCCTTTAACCAATCCGCTGTGTCATTAACTCTAGCAGTCCTGAAACTCCCAATCAGCTTCGGGGCAAGGAATGTTAGCAGAGTGCAGATTACCACTCATTTCATCAAACACTCCCCGGGGCAGGTACAGGGTGAGATACAGAGTAAAGCTCCCTCTACACTGTCCCATCAAACACTCCCAGGGCAGGTACAGCACGGGTTAGATACAGAGTAAAGCTCCCTCTACACTGTCCCATCAAACACACCCAGGGCAGGTACAGCACGGGTTAGATACAGAGTAAAGCTCCCTCTACACTGTCCCATCAAACACTCCCAGGGCAGGTACAGCACGGGTTAGATACAGAGTAAAGCTCCCTCTACACTGTCCCATCAAACACTCCCAGGGCAGGTACAGGGTTAGATACAGAGTAAAGCTCCCTCTACACTGCCCCATCAAACACTCCCAGGGCAGGTACAGCACGGGTTAGATACAGAGTAAAGCTCCCTCTACACCGTCCCATCAAACACTCCCAGGGCAGGTACAGCCCGGGTTAGATACAGAGTAAAGCTCCCTCTACACCGTCCCATCAAACACTCCCAGGACAGGTACAGCCCGGGTTAGATACAGTGTAAAGCTCCCTCTACACTGTCCCATCAAACACTCCCAGGGCAGGTACAGGGTTAGATACAGAGTAAAGCTCCCTCTACACTGTCCCATCAAACACTCCCAGGGCAGGTACAGGGTTAGATACAGAGTAAAGCTCCCTCTACACTGTCCCATCAAACACTCCCAGGGCAGGTACAGGGTTAGATACAGAGTAAAGCTCCCTCTACACTGTCCCATCAAACACTCCCAGGGCAGGTACAGGGTTAGATACAGAGTAAAGCTCCCCCTACACTGTCCCATCAAACACTCCCAGGGCAGGTACAGGGTTGGATACAGAGTAAAGCTCCCTCTACACTGTCCCATCAAACACTCCCAGGGCAGGTACAGGGTTAGATACAGAGTAAAGCTCCCTCTACACTGTCCCATCAAACACTCCCAGGGCAGGTACAGGGTTAGATACAGAGTAAAGCTCCCCCTACACTGTCCCATCAAACACTCCCAGGGCAGGTACAGGGTTGGATACAGAGTAAAGCTCCCTCTACACTGTCCCATCAAACACTCCCAGGGCAGGTACAGGGTTAGATACAGAGTAAAGCTCCCTCTACACTGTCCCATCAAACACTCCCAGGGCAGGTACAGGGTTAGATACAGAGTAAAGCTCCCCCTACACTGTCCCATCAAACACTCCCAGGGCAGGTACAGGGTTAGATACAGAGTAAAGCTCCCTCTACACTGTCCCATCAAACACTCCCAGGGCAGGTACAGGGTTGGATACAGAGTAAAGCTCCCTCTACACTGTCCCATCAAACACTCCCAGGGCAGGTACAGGGTTAGATACAGAGTAAAGCTCCCTCTACACTGTCCCATCAAACACTCCCAGGGCAGGTACAGGGTTAGATACAGAGTAAAGCTCCCCCTACACTGTCCCATCAAACACTCCCAGGGCAGGTACAGGGTTGGATACAGAGTAAAGCTCCCTCTACACTGTCCCATCAAACACTCCCAGGGCAGGTACAGGGTTAGATACAGAGTAAAGCTCCCTCTACACTGTCCCATCAAACACTCCCAGGGCAGGTACAGGGTTAGATACAGAGTAAAGCTCCCTCTACACTGTCCCATCAAACACTCCCAGGGCAGGTACAGGGTTAGATACAGAGTAAAGCTCCCCCTACACTGTCCCATCAAACACTCCCAGGGCAGGTACAGGGTTGGATACAGAGTAAAGCTCCCTCTACTCTGTCCCATCAATTTATCTTTTGCCTCTCTCTTTCTGCCTCCCTCTCTCTCAATTCTCCCATTTCCTCACTCTTTTTTCCACTTCCAAACTGCACCAACAGACCTTGTAGAAATAGTGTTGCTGTTCCAATGGAAACATTGCATGAAATTACTCTTCCTGGGTGACCTCTGTGCTTGAGTCAATCTGACGGGATTTCAGAATTCACCCACAAAGGAGCAGGCATCTCACCAGCACCGTCTCCCGCAACTACATCCCTATGGGAGCTGAAGTCAGCCCCAGGCCATCACACCTGTACACGGTAGCAATGTCCCTTAATAACACACTCTCCCGCCAGTCTCCACAAGAGTTTGCTGCGGGCTCCTTACCATGGTGGGGTAGACCAGTGGGATAGGCAACGCGAGAAGTGGAACCAGGAAAATAACCAGCTCGTTCCTGAAGGCCCACACGGTTCTCCAAAAGGAATTCATTGTTTCAGCGAGTGTCAAACACGATCTTCTTCGACACTGCGTGAGCTGTATCGGAGCAGAGGGCAGGAGTGATTTGTATGTAACAGAAAAGCAATTAAATATTAACTTGTCCTTTTTTTTTCAACACACAAGATATTCTGAACCTGATGGGAAGGGCAAGAGTTACAGAACTAAACGATATCTCTGGAGAGCGCAAGAGTGTTACAACACAACCTTACTATGTGCAGGAGTTTGTGGACTGGAGTTTAGATTATATTGACAAAGGTTTAATCTCCCAGACTGTCAGACTTGTTTTGCACAGGCAGTCCATGCCTCTGGCCTCGTTCATGTTTCACTCCTTGTTCGTTGGGCAGAGGGATTTAGCGGTAATGGTTTGGATGGGCTGCCCCCAGCTCACAGGCTGCGGCTCTATTCTCCAGAAATGAGAAGGCTGAGGGGTGACCTGATAGAGGTCTTTAAAATTATGAAAGGGTTTCGATAGAGTAGATGTAGAGAAGATGTTTCCACTTGTGGGGGAGGCCAAAACTAGAGGTCATAAATATAAGATAGTCACTAATAAATCCAATAGGGAATTCAGGAGAAACTTCTTTACCCAGAGAGTGGTGAGAATGTGGAACTCACTCCCACAAGGAGTAGTTGAGGTGAATAGTGTAGATACATTTAAGGGGAAGCTGGATAAACACACGAGGGAGAAAGGAATAGAAGGAAATGCTGATAGGGTGAGATGAAGTAGGGAGGGAGGAGGCTCGTGTGGAGCATAAACACCGGGATAGACCTGTTGGGCCGAATGGCCTGTTTCTGTGCTGTACATTCTCTGTAATTGTATGATATAATCGAAAAAGTTTGCAGTCCCGACAAGTAATTTGCAATCCAAGGAGCCTTGCTTCTGAATTTTTACCCCCTCCTTAGCTCTTAAAATTCAGGATTCTTGGTTGCCCCCTAAAGACTCACTGGGTAACGGGACCAGTTGGTATTGAACTGAGCAGGGTGGGCCCGCTGCCCCCAGGTCAGTGCTGACATATCCGACATCAGCCAGGCCAGCAGTATTGGACTCATCTCCCCAGCTCTGGGAAGGGGACCCATCATCCAAGCTACCGACTCGAATTAAAAGCAAACAAGGCTTAAGTTAATACTGACACAGAGCAGAGAGAGATTTACGTTCCATCTAATACTGACACAGAGTGTAAGAACACACCGACCCTCTCAAGATCCAAGGTCTTGTCAATGGAGTCCCATTTACAGACCTTGTTTGGTGATTTAAGGCAATGCTGGACCTGTCCTGAACTGTGCTATGTTGGGTTCTGCTGGGGCTGTACTGGGCTACACTGCGCTGTGCTGGGTTGGGTTCTGCTGGGGCTGTACTGGGCTACACTGCGCTGTGCTGAGCTGGGTTCTGCTGGGGCTGTACTGGGCTACACTGCGCTGTGCTGGGTTGGGTTCTGCTGGGGCTGTACTGGGCTACACTGCGCTGTGCTGGGTTGGGTTCTGCTGGGGCTGTACTGGGCTACACTGCGCTGTACTGAGCTGGGTTCTGCTGGGGCTGTACTGGGCTACACTGCGCTGTACTGAGCTGGGTTCTGCTGGGGCTGTACTGGGCTACACTGCGCTGTACTGAGCTGGGTTCTGCTGGGGCTGTACTGGGCTACACTGCGCTGTACTGAGCTGGGTTCTGCTGGGGCTGTACTGGGCTACACTGCGCTGTGCTGGGTTGGGTTCTGCTGGGGCTGTACTGGGCTGTGCTGAATGAGGATTTTAAAATTGATAAAAATTACATTGGAAAATATTTTTTTTTACAGTCTGCAAACAATCGTAGTTTCAAACAGATCTCGCTTTTGAATCCTGCTTTTCAAATGAAATAATTATTCACTTCCAGAAATGCAGTTGGATAAATAATGTGTGCAAGACAACAACACTTGCTGCATCTGATCACCTCACTGGGACGGTAAATGGAATCTTAGCAGCTGCTACTGACGAAAAAATAGCTCAGTACAATTACAAAACACAAATGTTCAAAAAATACCACTCACCTCGGCCTGGAACCAGAGAGTCGGTGACACAAAGTTCACTCAACAATTCGATTCCGAAACAGCTCAGCAAACAAAAAGAAAGTAATATTTTAAAATCAAAGCAACCAGTTAATGAAAGTGCTGTGCGCACTCTGCAGGGAAAGTTTAAAGAAGATGTGGAGAAATCGTCTTCCCACTCTCCCGTGCCCCGGGCTGATAGCCAAACTCTGAGAACGGTGATCCGTGAGACCAATAAATCAATCGGCCGGAACGGTGTTAATTAAAATGTCACAGAAGTTCGTTGTCACTCAAGGCTTTGTTTTGGTGTTCATTGAAGTGAGGATTGTCAGTGGACACTTTCCAATTCAGCCTCTGAGTGTCGAAATCAAACACTCCCAGGGCAGGTACAGCACGGGTTAGATACAGAGTAAAGCTCCCTCTACACTGTCCCATCAAACACTCCCAGGGCAGGCACAGCACGGGTTAGATACAGAGTAAAGCTCCCTCTACACTGTCCCATCAAACACTCCCAGGGCAGGTACAGGGTTAGATACAGAGTAAAGCTCCCTCTACACTGTCCCATCAAACACTCCCAGGGCAGGTTCAACTCGGGTGAGATACAGAGTAAAGCTCCCTCTACACTGTCCCATCAAACACTCCCAGGGCAGGTACAGCATGGGTTAGATACAGAGTAAAGCTCCCTCTACACTGTCCCATCAAACACTCCCAGGGCAGGTTCAACTCGGGTGAGATACAGAGTATCACAGTGGCTGCAGTGTGTACCATCCACAGGATGCACTGCAGCAACTCACCAAGGCTTCTTCGACAGCATCTCCCAAACCTGCGACCTCTACCACCTAGAAGGACAAGAGCAGCAGCCACATGGGAACAACACCACCTGCACGTTCCCCTCCAAGTCACACACCATCCCGACTTGGAAATATATCGTCGTTCCTTCATCATCACCAGATCAAAATCCTGGAAATCCTACCTAACAGCACTGTGGGAGAACCTTCACCACACGGACTGCAGCAGTTCAAAAAGGCAGCTCACCACCACCTTCTCAAGGGTAATTAGGGATGGGCAATAAATGCTGGCCTCGCCAGCAACGCCCACATCCCATGAACGAATAAAAAAAAGCTCCCTCTACACTGTCCTATCAAACACTCCCAGGGCAGGTACAGCACGGGTTAGATACAGAGTAAAGCTCCCTCTACACTGTCCCATCAAACACTCCCAGGGCAGGTAAAGGGTTAGATACAGAGTAAAGCTCCCTCTACACTGTCCCGTCAAACACTCCCGGGGCAGGTACAGCACGGGTTAGATACAGAGTAAAGCTCCCTCTACACTGTCCCATCAAACACTCCCGGGGCAGGTACAGCACAGGTTAGATACAGAGTAAAGCTCCCTCTACACTGTCCCATCAAACGCTCCCAGGGCAGGTACTGACCCTTTGGACGGCCACAGCTGATAATTACCGGTCCATTTCTGAAGCTTGGCCTCAATAATTGGAGAATTAATGGAATCAATAAGCAGGCCCAAGATGCGAGAACCTGTATAAAGTGAGGAAATAAAAGGCGGGCAGTATGTTTTAGACGAGGTCGATCTTGCCTGACCAACCTCGTAGCCTTTTGTATGGAGTGAACATCCCAAATCGACAGTGGCAGTTAATATGACATTGGGTATCTGGAATTCCAAAAGGCATTTGACAAAGTGTCGCATGAGGGTTTCCTTTATCAGGTCATGTCAGACATAACGTCCATTAGGGACGGGCTTGTGGTCAGTCTTGCGCTGTCGGACAGACGATGCTGTAACGATGCTTCCAAGCTATGCTCCCAGCAAGTTGCTTTTCATCAACACTGAAATGTTTGCTCATCATTTCTAATTGAAGCACAATTGTGGTGGGTGGTGTTGTTAAAGTTTATTACCTGATACAGACCCAAGGCCAAAGGACCATCAACATTGTTGGAAACACTTCCCACAAACAACAATTATCCCATAAAACTGCTCAACAACTGTCATCTGAATTTAGTCGAGAATGATGTTTTTTTGTCATATAATTAAAATGGTGTAGCGAATCATAGTGGACAGTGCACTGTAACTTCTCGCGCAGTCCTGTCCTCTTCAAGATAAGAACGACAACAAAATGACTCTGAAGACAATTTGTCGGGCAGGGGAGACCAGGGCCTCGGAATTCAGGATCAATCCCTCTGGAATTCCCTCCCTAAACCTCTCCGCCTCTCTCGCTTCCTTTAAGACGCTCCTTAAAACCTACCTCTTTGACCAAGCTTTTGGTCGCCTGTCCTAATATCTCCTTATGTGGCTTGGAGTCAAATTTTGTTTGATAATCGCTCCTGCGGTGCGCCTCGGGACGTTTTACTACGTTTAAGGAGCTATATAAATGCAAGTTGTTGTTGTTGCGCCTGAATGGCGAGGCCTGAGGTGCCCCCGATATTGGGCCTCGGGCCTCCTTTCCCATCGAGGCAGCGAGCTGCGGACAGGAGCAGGCAGCTCGCTGGCAAAGCGCGATGGAAGACTGCAGGTGGGCCTCGGGTAAGTGAGGAAGAGGGTGGTGGTGACCGGAATGAGGAGGGGGGGAGGGTGGTGGTGGTGGTGGTGGTGGGCATGTGGGTCAGGAGGTAGCGGTAGGTGGGGGAGGGCGTGGGTGGGGTCAGTGACCGACGGTGGCACGGTCCTCCCGGCTCCAGGTTCAGGTTAAGTGTATTTTAAAAACTAACCCTGTGGGTAACGGCCTGCGGCGGTCCCTTTAAGGACCGCACGTTAGGTCGAGTGTCGGCCTGGTTTTCCTGAGTGCGATGGTGCCGGCTTCTTCAGGGCGAAACAATCTTCCAGTGGGGGCCTCAAACAGGCATCAGGCCCGATTTTTACCAACATGGCGAACGGTTTGTAAACGAGGAACGATTCCTTCCCGCCATATTGGAGGCTTAGTAGAGGCCAGTTTTTTGGGCAGGTAAAAGGCTAAATTTTTAGGCCCAGAGCGTTAATCAAACAGCCCCTCCATTGGTTAAGGCCGGGGTTTGATTGCTTCCTGTCTGCACAATCCCACAAAGAGGCAGGTGAGAAATTAATCGATGGATGGAGCAGGA
>NC_090352.1:38619774-38677016 GCF_035084215.1 Heptranchias perlo
GACTCTGTTGTAATGTAGGAAACGCAGCAGCCAATTTGCGCACAGCAAGATCCCACAAACAAGCACTATAGAAATTCAAGTTCTTTCTTTTTTCTTTCTCAAAACCCCTCGGAGTGTTGAACCCCTCTGTCAGATCTCCTCTTAACCTTTACTCTGAGGGAATGTGATTCAGTTCCTCTGATCTCTCCTGATAACGAAAGCTTCTCATCCCTGTGATCACCTCAGCTGAATCTCTGCCAAATGGTTAATGAAATGCTTTGCTCAGCTGTGCAAAGTACTTGGGGAATTTCAGTAGCCAGTAATCTGTAAAAGGTTATTAACCAACTCAAATCACTGATTTGCTCATCTCAAAAGAAAATGTTCCTTCTTGAGTTATAAATCCATTGGAAAGGAATCAGATCTGAGGCTGACTTTGGGACTTGGGGGCATTAATTAAGACAAAAGGTGCCAGCCAACAAAACTTACTGAGAAAAGATAGTGGGGAGACATGATTCAGGACTTTAAGGTACAGATGACGTGGGCTCACTGACCTACATTGGCTCCCGGTCCGGCAATGCCTCAAATTAAAAATTCTCATCCTTGTTTTCAAATCCCTCCGTGGCCCTCGCCCCTCCCTATCTCTGTAACCTCCTCCAGCCCTACAACCCTCCGAGATCTCTGCGCTCCTCCAATTCTGGACTCTTGCACATCCCTGATTTCCATCGCTCCACCAATGGCGGCCGTGCCTTCAGCTGTCTGGGCCCCGAGCTCTGGAATTCCCTCCCTAAACCTCTCCCCCTCTCTCTCCTCCTTTAAGACGCTCCTTAAAACCTACCTCTTTGACCAGGCTTTTGGTCACCTGTCCTAATATCTCCTTATGCGGCTCGGTGTCAAATTTTGTCTGATTTACGCTCCTGTGAAGCGCCTCGGGACATTTTACTACGTTAAAGGCGCTATATAAATGCAAGTTGTTGTTGAAGTGTACAATTTATTTAACTTGGACAGTGTGCTTAAGATTAAAGGACACAAGTGCAAAATTCACCAGTCTTTAGAAAGGTTAGAGATCAGGAAAAAGCTTCATCTGTTCCCAGCTGGGTATTGGATGTGAAACAGACTCACCAGGAGGAAGTTCTTTTGTGGACCACCTGGCATTTTTTAAAACTGGATTGATCGCTGTTGAGAAGAGGGTAGGGTGTAGGGTGTAGGGTGTAGAGTGTAGGGTGTAGGGTGTAGGGTGTAGCGTGTAGGGTGTAGGGTGTAGAGTGTAGCGTGTAGGGTGTAGGGTGTAGGGTGTAGAGTGTAGGGTGTAGCGTGTAGGGTGTAGGGTGTAGAGTGTAGGGTGTAGCGTGTAGGGTGTAGGGTGTAGAGTGTAGGGTGTAGCGTGTAGGGTGTAGGGTGTAGGGTGTAGAGTGTAGCGTGTAGGGTGTAGGGTGTAGAGTGTAGGGTGTAGCGTGTAGGGTGTAGGGTGTAGGGTGTAGAGTGTAGGATGTAGGGTGTAGGGTGTAGCGTGTAGGGTGTAGGGTGTAGAGTGTAGGGTGTAGCGTGTAGGGTGTAGGGTGTAGGGTGTAGAGTGTAGGGTGTAGGGTGTAGGGTGTAGAGTGTAGGGTGTAGCGTGTAGGGTGTAGGGTGTAGGGTGTAGGGTGTAGCGTGTAGGGTGTAGGGTGTAGAGTGTAGGGTGTAGGGTGTAGCGTGTAGGGTGTAGGGTGTAGAGTGTAGGGTGTAGGGTGTAGGGTGTAGAGTGTAGGGTGTAGGGTGTAGCGTGTAGCGTGTAGGGTGTAGAGTGTAGGGTGTAGCGTGTAGGGTGTAGGGTGTAGGGTGTACGGTGTAGGGTGTAGGGTGTAGGGTGTAGGGTGTAGGGTGTAGGGTGTACGGTGTAGAGTGTAGGGTGTAGGGTGTAGCGTGTAGCGTGTAGGGTGTAGAGTGTAGGGTGTAGGGTGTAGGGTGTAGGGTGTACGGTGTAGGGTGTAGGGTGTAGCGTGTAGGGTGTAGGGTGTAGCGTGTAGGGTGTAGGGTGTAGGGTGTAGGGTGTAGGGTGTAGCGTGTAGCGTGTAGGGTGTAGGGTGTAGGGTGTAGCGTGTAGCGTGTAGGGTGTAGGGTGTAGGGTGTAGCGTGTAGGGTGTAGGGTGTACGGTGTAGCGTGTAGGGTGTAGAGTGTAGGGTGTAGCGTGTAGGGTGTAGGGTGTAGGGTGTAGAGTGTAGGGTGTAGGGTGTAGGGTGTAGCGTGTAGCGTGTAGGGTGTAGGGTGTAGAGTGTAGGGTGTAGCGTGTAGGGTGTAGGGTGTAGGGTGTAGGGTGTACGGTGTAGCGTGTAGGGTGTAGGGTGTAGAGTGTCGGGTGCAGGGTGTAGCGTGTAGGGTGTAGGGTGTAGGGTGTAGCGTGTAGCGTGTAGGGTGTAGCGTGTAGGGTGTAGGGTGTAGCGTGTAGCGTGTAGGGTGTAGGGTGTAGGGTGTAGCGTGTAGGGTGTAGGGTGTACGGTGTAGCGTGTAGGGTGTAGAGTGTAGGGTGTAGCGTGTAGGGTGTAGGGTGTAGGGTGTAGGGTGTAGAGTGTAGGGTGTAGGGTGTAGGGTGTAGCGTGTAGCGTGTAGGGTGTAGGGTGTAGAGTGTAGGGTGTAGCGTGTAGGGTGTAGGGTGTAGGGTGTAGGGTGTAGGGTGTACGGTGTAGTGTGTAGGGTGTAGGGTGTAGAGTGTCGCGTGTAGGGTGTAGGGTGTAGGGTGTAGCATGTAGGGTGTAGGGTGTAGCGTGTAGCGTGTAGGGTGTAGGGTGTAGCGTGTAGGGTGTAGGGTGTAGCGTGTAGGGTGTAGGGTGTAGGGTGTAGGGTGTAGGGTGTAGCGTGTAGGGTGTAGGGTGTAGCGTGTAGGGTGTAGGGTGTAGGGTGTAGAGTGTAGGGTGTAGGGTGCAGGGTGTAGCGTGTAGGGTGTAGGGTGTAGCGTGTAGGGTGTAGGGTGTAGCGTGTAGGGTGTAGGGTGTAGCGTGTAGGGTGTAGGGTGTAGCGTGTAGGGTGTAGCGTGTAGCGTGTAGGGTGTAGCGTGTAGCGTGTAGGGTGTAGGGTGTAGGGTGTAGGGTGTAGAGTGTAGGGTGTAGGGTGTAGAGTGTAGGGTGTAGAGTGTAGGGTGTAGCGTGTAGGGTGTAGGGGGTAGGGTGTAGCGTGTAGGGTGTAGGGTGTAGCGTGTAGGGTGTAGGGTGTAGAGTGTAGGGTGTAGAGTGTAGCGTGTAGGGTGTAGGGTGTAGGGTGTAGCGTGTAGGGTGTAGGGTGTAGGGTGTAGCGTGTAGGGTGTAGAGTGTAGCGTGTAGGGTGTAGGGTGTAGGGTGTAGCGTGTAGGGTGTAGGGTGTAGAGTGTAGCGTGTAGGGTGTAGGGTGTAGGGTGTAGGGTGTAGCGTGTAGGGTGTAGGGTGTAGGGTGTAGCGTGTAGGGTGTAGAGTGTAGGGTGTAGCGTGTAGGGTGTAGGGGGTAGGGTGTAGGGTGTAGGGTGTGGCGTGTAGGGTGTAGGGTGTAGGGTGTAGCGTGTAGGGTGTAGGGTGTAGGGTGTAGCGTGTAGGGTGTAGGGTGTAGAGTGTAGGGTGTAGCGTGTAGGGTGTAGGGGGTAGGGTGTAGGGTGTAGGGTGTAGCGTGTAGGGTGTAGGGTGTAGGGTGTAGCGTGTAGGGTGTAGGGTGTAGGGTGTAGGGTGTAGCGTGTAGGGTGTAGGGTGTAGGGTGTAGCGTGTAGGGTGTAGGGTGTAGAGTGTAGGGTGTAGCGTGTAGGGTGTAGGGGGTAGGGTGTAGGGTGTAGCGTGTAGGGTGTAGGGTGTAGCGTGTAGGGTGTAGGGTGTAGCGTGTAGGGTGTAGGGTGTAGAGTGTAGGGTGTAGCGTGTAGGGTGTAGGGGGTAGGGTGTAGGGTGTAGGGTGTAGCGTGTAGGGTGTAGGGTGTAGGGTGTAGGGTGTAGCGTGTAGGGTGTAGGGTGTAGAGTGTAGGGTGTAGGGTGTAGCGTGTAGGGTGTAGGGTGTAGCGTGTAGGGTGTAGGGTGTAGGGTGTAGCGTGTAGCGTGTAGGGTGTAGGGTGTAGCGTGTAGGGTGTAGGGTGTAGGGTGTAGCGTGTAGGGTGTAGGGTGTAGGGTGTAGCGTGTAGGGTGTAGCGTGTAGCGTGTAGGGTGTAGGGTGTAGCGTGTAGGGTGTAGGGTGTAGGGTGTAGCGTGTAGGGTGTAGGGTGTAGGGTGTAGGGTGTAGCGTGTAGGGTGTAGGGTGTAGGGTGTAGGGTGTAGCGTGTAGGGTGTAGGGTGTAGGGTGTAGGGTGTAGCGTGTAGGGTGTAGGGTGTAGCGTGTAGCGTGTAGGGTGTAGCGTGTAGGGTGTAGGGTGTAGCGTGTAGGGTGTAGGGTGTAGCGTGTAGCGTGTAGGGTGTAGCGTGTAGGGTGTAGGGTGTAGCGTGTAGGGTGTAGCGTGTAGGGTGTAGCGTGTAGGGTGTAGGGTGTAGGGTGTAGCGTGTAGGGTGTAGGGTGTAGCGTGTAGGGTGTAGGGTGTAGCGTGTAGGGTGTAGGGTGTAGCGTGTAGGGTGTAGCGTGTAGGGTGTAGGGTGTAGGGTGTAGCGTGTAGGGTGTAGGGTGTAGCGTGTAGGGTGTAGGGTGTAGCGTGTAGGGTGTAGGGTGTAGCGTGTAGGGTGTAGGGTGTAGCGTGTAGGGTGTAGCGTGTAGGGTGTAGGGTGTAGCGTGTAGGGTGTAGGGTGTAGGGTGTAGCGTGTAGGGTGTAGGGTGTAGCGTGTAGGGTGTAGGGTGTAGCGTGTAGGGTGTAGGGTGTAGGGTGTAGCGTGTAGGGTGTAGGGTGTAGGGTGTAGCGTGTAGGGTGTAGGGTGTAGCGTGTAGGGTGTAGGGTGTAGCGTGTCGGGTGTAGGGTGTAGCGTGTAGGGTGTAGGGTGTAGGTGTAGGGTGTAGCGTGTAGGGTGTAGGGTGTAGGGTGTAGCGTGTAGGGTGTAGGGTGTAGGGTGTAGCGTGTAGGGTGTAGGGTGTAGCGTGTAGGGTGTAGCGTGTAGGGTGTAGGGTGTAGGGTGTAGCGTGTAGGGTGTAGGGTGTAGCGTGTAGGGTGTAGCGTGTAGGGTGTAGGGTGTAGGGTGTAGCGTGTAGTGTGTAGCGTGTAGGGTGTAGCGTGTAGGGTGTAGGGTGTAGTGTGTAGCGTGTAGGGTGTAGGGTGTAGCGTGTAGGGTGTAGCGTGTAGGGTTTAGGGTGTAGGGTGTAGCGTGTAGGGTGTAGGGTGTAGCGTGTAGGGTGTAGGGTGTAGCGTGTAGGGTGTAGGGTGTAGCGGGTAGGGTGTAGGGTGTAGCGTGTAGGGTGTAGGGTGTAGCGGGTAGGGTGTAGGGTGTAGCGTGTAGGGTGTAGGGTGTAGCGTGTAGGGTGTAGCGTGTAGGGTGTAGGGTGTAGCGTGTAGGGTGTAGCGTGTAGGGTGTAGGGTGTAGCATGTAGGGTGTAGGGTGTAGGGTGTAGGGTGTAGCGTGTAGGGTGTAGCGTGTAGGGTGTAGGGTGTAGGGTGTAGCGTGTAGGGTGTAGGGTGTAGCGGGTAGGGTGTAGGGTGTAGGGTGTAGCGTGTAGGGTGTAGGGTGTAGCGTGTAGGGTGTAGCGTGTAGGGTGTAGGGTGTAGCGTGTAGGGTGTAGGGTGTAGGGTGTAGCGTGTAGGGTGTAGGGTGTAGGGTGTAGCGTGTAGGGTGTAGGGTGTAGGGTGTAGCGTGTAGGGTGTAGGGTGTAGCGGGTAGGGTGTAGCGTGTAGCGGGTAGGGTGTAGGGTGTAGGGTGTAGCGTGTAGGGTGTAGCGTGTAGCGTGTAGCGTGTAGGGTGTAGGGTGTAGCGTGTAGGGTGTACGGTGTAGGGTGTAGCGTGTAGGGTGTAGCGTGTAGGGTGTAGGGTGTAGGGTGTAGCGTGTAGGGTGTAGGGTGTAGCGTGTAGGGTGTAGCGTGTAGGGTGTAGCGTGTAGCGTGTAGGGTGTAGGGTGTAGGGTGTAGCGTGTAGGGTGTAGCGTGTAGGGTGTAGGGTGTAGCGTGTAGGGTGTAGGGTGTAGCGTGTAGGGTGTAGGGTGTAGCGTGTAGGGTGTAGCGTGTAGCGTGTAGGGTGTAGGGTGTAGCGTGTAGGGTGTAGGGTGTAGGGTGTAGCGTGTAGGGTGTAGGGTGTAGGGTGTAGCGTGTAGGGTGTAGGGTGTAGCGTGTAGGGTGTAGGGTGTAGGGTGTAGCGTGTAGGGTGTAGGGTGTAGGGTGTAGCGTGTAGCGTGTAGGGTGTAGGGTGTAGCGTGTAGCGTGTAGGGTGTAGCGTGTAGCGTGTAGGGTGTCGGGTGTAGGGTTTAGGGTGTAGAGTGTAGGGTGTAGGGTGTAGCGTGTAGGGTGTAGAGTGTAGCGTGTAGGGTGTAGGGTGTAGGGTGTAGGGTGTCACGTGTAGGGTGTAGGGTGTAGGGTGTAGCATGTAGGGTGTAGGGTGTGGCGTGTAGGGTGTAGCGTGTAGGGTGTAGCGTGTAGGGTGTAGCGTGTAGGGTGTAGGGTGTAGGGTGTAGGGTGTAGTGTGTAGCGTGTAGCGTGTAGGGTGTAGGGTGTAGGGTGTAGCGTGTAGGGTGTAGGGTGTAGCGTGTAGCGTGTAGGGTGTAGGGTGTAGCGTGTAGGGTGTAGGGTGTAGCGTGTAGCGTGTAGCGTGTAGGGTGTAGGGTGTAGGGTGTAGCGTGTAGGGTGTAGGGTGTAGGGTGTAGGGTGTAGCGTGTAGGGTGTAGCGTGTAGGGTGTAGGGTGTTGGGTGTAGCGTGTAGGGTGTAGGGTGTAGCGTGTAGGGTGTAGGGTGTAGTGTGTAGCGGGTAGGGTGTAGGATGTAGGGTGTAGCGTGTAGGGTGTAGGGTGTAGGGTGAAGCGTGTCGGGTGCAGGGTGTCGGGTGTAGCGTGTAGGGTGTAGGGTGTCGGCTGTAGCGTGTAGAGTGTAGCGTGTAGCGTGTAGGGTGTAGCGTGTAGGGTGTAGGGTGTAGGGTGTAGCGTGTAGGGTGTAGCATGTAGGGTGTAGCGTGTAGGGTGTAGCGTGTAGGGTGTAGGGTGTAGCGTGTAGGGTGTAGGGTGTAGCGTGTAAGGTGTAGCGTGTAGGGTGTAGCGTGTAGGGTGTAGGGTGTAGGGTGTAGCATGTAGGGTGTAGCGTGTAGGGTGTAGCGTGTAGCGTGTAGGGTGTAGCGTGTAGGGTGTAGGGTGTAGCGTGTAGCGTGTAGGGTGTAGCGTGTAGCGTGTAGGGTGTAGCGTGTAGCGTGTAGGGTGTAGGGTGTAGGGTGTAGCGTGTAGCGTGTAGGGTGTAGCGTGTAGGGTGTAGCGTGTAGGGTGTAGGGTGTAGCGTGTAAGGTGTTGCGTGTAGGGTGTAGCGTGTAGGGTGTAGGGTGTAGGGTGTAGCGTGTAGGGTGTAGGGTGTAGCGTGTAGGGTGTAGGGTGTAGCGTGTAGGGTGTAGCGTGTAGCGTGTAGGGTGTAGGGTGTAGCGTGTAGGGTGTAGCGTGTAGCGTGTAGGGTGTAGGGTGTAGGGTGTAGCGTGTAGCGTGTAGGGTGTAGCGTGTAGGGTGTAGCGTGTAGGGTGTAGGGTGTAGCGTGTAGCGTGTAGGGTGTAGCGTGTCGGGTGTAGGGTGTAGCGTGTAGCGTGTCGCGTGTAGCGGGTAGGGTGTAGGGTGTAGGGTGTAGGGTGTGGCGTGTAGGGTGTAGGGTGTAGCGTGTAGCGTGTAGGGTGTAGCGTGTAGGGTGTAGGGTGTAGCGTGTAGCGTGTTGGGTGTAGCGTGTAGGGTGTAGGGTGTAGCGTGTAGCGTGTAGCGGGTAGGGTGTAGGGTGTGGCGTGTAGGGTGTAGGGTGTAGGGTGTAGGGTGTGGCGTGTACTTGCTTGTTTGGTTTCAGGGGAGGCAGAGAAAGGAACTTCATTGTTTCTTAAAGGGGGGATAAACTGGTGGAGGAGCACGGGAGAGTACAGACTATGGATGAAGCAGCATAATGGCTGAAGGGGTTTTATTATGTTCTGACATAGAACAAGGGAAAGAAAGAATGAGAAAAGGCCAATCAGCCCATCAAATGCACTCCTCCCACAGCCCATGTACACTCTCCCCTATCATGGACTCTCCCCACCCATTTAATCTCCTCCCACAGCCCATGTACACTCTCCCCTATCATAGACTCTCCCCACCCATTTAATCTCCTCCCACAGCCCGTGTACACTCTCCCCTATCATGGACTCTCCCCACCAATTTAATCTCCTCCCACAGCCCGTGTACACTCTCTATCATCGACTCTACCCACCCGTGTGGAAAATCCTGCACAAATGCTCTGTGATCACCAATATAATCTTTCTACTAGCACCAACATCAAAGTCTAACCCCCACATTGAGTTTCGTAGCCTTGTTTGAAATTACAGCATCTGAGGACACCATTCAGCCCATCACACCTGTGCCTGTGCTAACCCTTCAATGGTGGCCCTCCTATTGTGCTTCACTTTTTCCTGGTGGACTATGAACGTGTTTTGTCCAAAACGTACAGAAGCGGTCTCCTCTGCATCGGGGAGAACAAACGCAGACTGGGTGATCGCTTTGCTGAACACCTCCGCTCTGTCCGCAAGCCTGACCCTGACCTGCCGGTCACTCGCCATCTTGATTCCCCGTCCCACTCCCACTCTGACCTCTCTGTCCTCGGCCTCTTACACCGTTCCAGTGAAGCTCGAGGAACAGACCCTCATCTTTCCACCGGGCACTTTACAACCTTCCGACCTCAACATTGAGTTTAACAACTTTAGGTCGGAATCACTGCTCCCATTTTCTCTCAGACAGCAGGGTCTGGTAATGGAGGACGGCTGCACTGGAGTCACTGGGAGTGGAGGAGGTGTGGGCTGGTGTTTGGGGGGTGGGGGTGGGGATTCCCTTTTGGTACAGAGCCCGTGGGGGGTTCTGCACCCCCTGGGGTGCACCCACCTTTCTCCGCCACATTCCCAGACCACAGGAACCTTCTTTGCCAGATTTTCATGCTTCCCTCCCCCTCTGCTATTCTGCTGTTACCATTTACACCTCCTCTGGACCCACCTTTTGTTTCTATCCATGTCCCTTTTGCCTCGCACCATCATCCCTTTTGTCACTGAATCACTCCTGCCCTCCACCCTATCACAGACCTTTCCCCTTTGATCTTTCCCTGTTCCCCCCTTTTCCACGGTTCTGGACTTGTGGATGAACGGACACCGCGCAACAATCGCCAAACAGGAGGGTTCCCTCCCAGTCGGGGAACACTTCAGCAGTCAAAGACATTCAGCCACCGATCTTCGGGTAAGCGTACTCCAAGGCGGCCTTCGAGACACACGACAACGCAAAATCGTCGAGCAGAAATTGATAGCCAAGTTCCGCACCCATGAGGACGGCCTCAACCGGGATCTTGGGTTCATGTCACGCTACACGTAACCCCACCAGTGAAAAAAAAAGTTATCTGTTTTTAATATAACTGGACATTCTCTCTCTCTCTTTCTCTCCTTGTCTATGTAATTTGACCCATTGTGTATTCAGTATACTGGGACGTACTGTTTTCCGTGGCTAACCTGTCTGAACACCAACGACACCTTTGATTCCCAGCCTAATATAAGATATGCGATTTGAGAACCTCTCATTCACTCACTCACCTGACGAAGGAGATAATCTCCGAAAGCTTGTGATTTTCAAATAAAACTGTTGGACTATAACCTGGTGTTGTAAGATTCCTTACATTTGTTTAAAAACTGTTAAATCTCTGGCATCTTCCAGTTCTGATGAAAGGTCATCGACCTGAATCGTTTAACTCTGTTTCTCTCTCCACAGATGCCGCCGGACCCGCTGAGCATTTCCAGCATTTTCTGGTTTTTATTTCAGATTTCCAGCAGTATTTTGAATTGTCACGAACACTGAATGGTGAATTGTTAAACATGGACCTTACCCCAAATCAGAAAGAAAATTCCTCTACAGTGAACGACAAAGGCTTTGTTGTGTTTTATAATCACATTACAGTCTAATTCTAAGCCCCATTTTAATGCGCCCGGGGCTTGCTGTGTGTACTTTGCACTGGTCTAATCCATGCCGAAGTCCCATTGATAGATGTTTGTCTCCATGTCAGTCGTAGAAACACATACTCTACTGATCACACATGTCAGGGTAACCTCCACATCACAATGTGTAGCACAGCGTTGGTTCAAACTGTGCTGTTCGCTCCACTGAATATAATTCATGTTCATTTACCTCACCTGTTACTGATTCAGGAGTAACAGTGACTATGATCAGTGACAAACTCAATGGAGACAATTGAGGCCTGGGAGTCGTGTTGAGCTGAGGATTTATATCGAACATATGGAACAAACCCACTGGTCTATCTAACCTGTCCCATCTCGTTGTGGTGCCTCATGCGTCACGATACAGACATTTCTCCATCCCACCGAGAGCCATGTAATCACCCAGGACAGGCGCAAAATCAGATAAAATCCCAGGGAAATGAGAGGGAAAAAAATATTGGAAAATTCCACTCCAAACACTATTAAGTGATCAAAACGAGTCCTCCTCAGAACAGAGAAGGTTAAGGGGAGATTTGATGGAGGTTTTCAAGATTGTGCATGGTTTTAGTAATGAGAGACTGTTCCCAGCGGCAGGAGGGTCGGTAACCAGAGGACACAGATTTAAGGTGATCGGCAAAGGAGCCAGAGGCGAGATGAGGAAACATTTTTTTTTTACGCAGCGAGTTGTTACGATCTGGAATGCGCTGCCTGAAAGGGCGGTGGAAGCAGATTCAATAATGACTTTCAAAAGGGAATTGGATAAATACTTGAAGGGAAAAAAATTACAGGGCTATGGGGAAAGAGCAGGGGAATGGGACTAATTGGATAGCTCTTTCAAAGAGCCGGCACAGGCACGATGGGCCGAATGGCCTCCTTCTGTGCTGTACCTACTATGTCACTAAGATCACAGTCTCAGGATACGGGGTAGGACATTTAGGACTGAGATGAGGAGAAATTTCTTCACTCAGAGGGTGGTGAACCTGTGGAATTCTCTACCACAGAAGGCAGTGGAGGCCAAGTCACTGAAATTATTTAAGAAGGAGCTAGATAGATTTCTAGACACAAGGAGTATGGGGAGAGAGCGGGAATATGGTATTGAGATAGAGGATCAGCCATGATCATATTGAATGACGGAGCAGGATGAAGGGCCGAATGGCCTACTCCTGCTCCTATTTTCTATGTTTCTATGACATAAACTGTGATTTATATACAGGATACCTGCCTCTTGTACCAGGAGATCTCCGCCCCAGACAGAAACAGGTCCATGAGGGGTGTTGGAATCGTGAAGAGTGAAGCTAAAACAGACCCAGGAGTCTCAGTAAACTCAACACTCAGCATAGGGTGAAATTCAACTTTGAGAGGGTGCGCAAACCGGGCAGTAGTGGATCAGCTGCCCGTTATAGACTTCAAGGGAAAGGAATAATCGGGCAGGGTGGAGGACAGGAGGCTGATCTGCTACCTTCTGGATTGCAAACCCCGCCAAAGTTAAATTTCACACCCAACATGTCCAACCAACGCAGAGCAGCTGAGAGCAGGAACAATGGAGCATTGAATTCCATCACTACAACAGTAGAATACAAGTCAGTGGGAGTCAGGATCAAACCGTGCCGCGCTCTGGTCAGACCACACCTTCAGCACTGCGTCCAGTTCCAGTCACTGAGACACAAAGCAGATATTCAACCACTGGAGGCAGCACAGAGACGAGACACGAGACTGATCCCCAGGGTCAGGTGTCTGAGTTTTGGTGAAAGACTGGAGAGACTCGGGCATTTCATCCCGGAAAGGAGGCGTCCGAGAGGGGACCTTGTAGAGGTTTATAAGATAGTAAAATGGTTTGGAAAAGGTTAATCCAGACTTTAAATTACCAGGGTCGAAACTAGTAAAAGGTGAATTTAGGACTGAAAGTTCAAAGTGAAACCGGGTGGATTTTAACTTTAGCCGGACGGTGGAAACCGGGTGGATTACCGGCCGAGGCCGCCCTGCCGGTCGGAGACCGCGGGAAACCGGGTGGATTACCGGCCGAGGCCGCCCTGCCGGTCGGAGACCGCGGGAAACCGGGTGGATTACCGGCCGAGGCCGCCCTGCCGGTCGGAGACCGCGGGAAACCGGGTGGATTACCGGCCGAGGCCGCCCTGCCGGTCGGAGACCGCGGGAAACCGGGTGGATTACCGGCCGAGGCCGCCCTGCCGGTCGGAGACCGCGGGAAACCGGGTGGATTACCGGCCGAGGCCGCCCTGCCGGTCGGAGACCGCGGGAAAACGGGTGGATTACCGGCCGAGGCCGCCCTGCCGGTCAGAGACCGCGGGAAACCGGGTGGATTACCGGCCGAGGTCGCCCTGCCGGTCGGAGACCGCGGGAAACCTGCGGGATCGCTCTTTAAATATGCAGATCTGGGTCTGATGATGTCATCGGGCCCCACCCACGATTTTAACTCCGCCCTGAGCGGGGAAACCCCTGCGGCCGTTCCCACCCGGTAAAGTACCCGAGTAGGCGGAGACTAACCTGTGGGCGGGGCAGGGCAGGAGGGGGGCGGAGATTAACCTGGGGGTGGGGCAGGAGGGGGGGCGGAGACTGACCTGGGGGCGGGGCAGGAGGGGGCGGAGACTGGCCTGGGGGTGGGGCAGGAGGGGGGGGCGGAGACTGGCCTGGGGGCGGGGCAGGAGGGGGCGGAGACTGGCCTGGGGGCGGGGCCGGAGGATCAGTGCGTAACGTAAGGGCGGAGTTTCAGTCGATAGTGACCTGCAGGGGGGGTGGGGCCAGACCTTGGGGGCGTGGCAGGTGAGGGAGGGTGGGGCCTAATTCAGGGGGCGGGGCCTGACAGGGCGGGGTTTGATCGAGGGGGCAGGGCCTGACTCTCGGGGCGGGGTCAGGGAGGTAGGGGTGGAGCCTGGTCCAGGGGGTGGGGTCAGGGAGGTAGGGGTGGAGCTTGGTCCAGGGGGCGGGGTCAGGGAGGTAGGGGTGGAGCCTGATTCAGGGGGCGGGGTCATGGAGGTAGGGGTGGAGCCTGGTCCAGGGGGCGGGGTCAGGGAGGTAGGGGTGGAGCCTGGTCCAGGGGGCGGGGCGGGCGGAGATTGACGGCCCGGTGCCCCGCCCCGCCCCCTCCTCCGGCCGCAGGCCGCGATCCCCGTTACACGAGTCGGGCCTCAGACCCAGACACAGGCCCGGAGATGGCGGAGATCGAGGAGCCCGAGTCCCCGCCGCCTCCTGAGCTGAGACCAGGCCGCGCCCGGAGCCTCGGGGCTCGGTTGCGGAGCTGCGGCTACTGCCCGACGGTGGAGCCGGTGATGTTCCTGGCCATGATGGCGCTGGTGCTGCAGACCCCGCTCACCACCCAGTACATCTTCGAGAGGGTCAGCGCCGAGCTCGGATTCAGCGGCAACCGGAGCCGAGGCTGCAACAGGTCCCGAGGGCCCGACGCGGAGCTGGAGCAGGTGAGGCGGCGACTGGACAATCAATAATCAATCAATCAATAATCAATCAACAAAATCAGTCATCAATCATCAATCAAAGCAATGCAGAATGATCAATCAACATAGAAATACAGACTAATCAATCAACACAATAATCATCAATATTGAACAATTAATACAGGAAAATAAATGCAGAATAATCAATAAATCAATACAGAGTAATCAATACATTCTGAATAATCAGTGAATTAACAAAGAATACATAAAGCATCAATAAATAATGCAGAAAAATCATTAAATAATCAATAATACAGTCTAATCAGTAAACATATACAATATAACCCTTGACTCAATACAACATAATCGGTAAATACAAAATAATTAATCAATAAATTAAGTTATCTGCCGCTTTGCTGCCCGAGCCTGGTGTCCGTCCCGGTCCTGCTACAGGCGAGCACGGGGCCGCTTCATCGTCGGTGAACAGCCCCACTCCGCACCTCATGACGGAGCGAAGGCCATTGACGAAGCAGCTGTGGGTAGTTGGGCCGAGGAGGTTTCCCTGCAGGCCACGTCCTGGGGCTGCGACGATCGGCCTCCGGCAACCGCGGCCATCCTCCCCGGTGTGACTCCGGCCGCTGGAGGGTTTTCCCCCTCGGATCCCCTGCTGACCTCAGTTTCGCTCGGGCTCCTTGGTGCCGCACTCGGCCCAGTGCTGCCTTCTCGTGTCGAGGGCAGCTACTCCCTTTTTTTTTAAGGGAGCCACTGGAGAAACGGGATCGAGTTTAGATCGGCCATGGATGAATCTCTATCCTGGGAGTAGGGCAACTGCATTTGGATTGGCCAACGCAAGAGATCTAGTCCTGGACCGATATAATTGAGTTTTGGATTGGTTACGGCCAAAGATCAATCGCAGGGCACAAGAGAGTAGGAGGGGATGCCCGAGATGCCCGACACGGTGTGCTGTTTGTAACGTGTGGCGCTAGGATTCTGGAAGGATTCTCCTGAAAGTGATCTTGTGATTTCTCTTCTAGGAAGTGGAGACTTTGACCGCGCACTGGAACCTGTACATTAACTTGGGGGGTTTTGCTGTGGGACTCTTTTCCGCGACGCTGCTTGGACCATGGAGTGACCGGGTGGGCCGCAGGCCTATCCTGATCTTGCCCGCCATTGGCTTGGCGCTGCAGACCGCCGTCTACCTCATCGTCATGTACCAGGAGCTGCCCGTCGGCTACTTCCTGATTGGTCGCCTGCTGAGTGGACTTCTGGGGGATTTCAACACCATCCTCGCCGGGTGCTTCTCCTACATCGCGGACGTCAGCGACAAGCGGTCGCGCACGTTCCGCGTTGCCGTCCTGGAGGCGTGCCTGGGGATGGCGGGGATGTTTGGCAGCATTATCGGAGGGCAGTGGAGCAAGGCTCGCGGTTACACCAGTCCCTTCTGGCTGGTACTTGCGCTGAATCTGGCCACTGCCGGCTACGCCTTCATGTTCGTCAGAGAGTCTGTGACCGTGAACGGACCCAGCAAACTGTTCACCACAGAGCATTACAGATCGGTGTACCGCCTGTACTCCAGCAGGAGGGAGCCTGGCCGCAGGCACCGCCTCTGGCTGTACGCGCTCTCCCTCTTCGTAGTGGTGACTGTGCATTTTGGAGTCAAGGACGTTCTGGTCCTCTTCGAGCTGAGCTCACCCCTGTGCTGGGGATCCGATCTGATTGGATACGGCATGGCGGTGGAGCACTTGACGTACCTGACCAGTCTGCTGGGACTGAAGATGATGCAGCGATGCGTTGAGGACAGCTGGATTGCCGAGATTGGGCTGGTATCCAACATGGCGGGCTTGGTGGTCTTCTCAGTGGCTGTGACCAGCCCACTCATGTTCACAGGTAATGTCTGCTGGTTTGGGATCGAATCCACATTTACCATCAGACTGAGCGTTCCCTAGTTGGCTTCACCCATGTTTCCCAACACGCACATTCTGGAACTTGTCTGGGGCCTCCGCGGGGCGAGGCGGGGGTGGGGACAAACCATTGGAGGGTCAACCCGTTCATTCTTGCGGCATCCAATGGTCAGTCGAAGAGAAGCAAGAGATACTGACCCGGAGATCGATGCGTGATACAAGAAGAAAACTTTGAAAACCAACTAGGAAATAATCCAAAAAAAAAACAACTCTTCTTCTCCGCTAACACCTTTAACTCTGTGACTAGCACTCTGCTGACTGATTGCTTGTCCAAAGTCAAGTTGTGGATGAGGCAGAAAGGTTCTTCGCTGAACACAGGCAAAACTGAAGCCAACCTGTTCACCCTCAGTCAAAGTCTCCTGATCCCACCTCATTCCTCGGGCTGAGCCCAGCCTTGGTGTCCTGTCTGACCCTGAGCCGATCGATCCATTGCCTCCACCTCGTCGACTGGCTCCACCCTCACCCTGCACTGCTGCCCAATCACTCATCCAAGCCTTCGCCTCTCCCAGGTTTGACAACTGCAGTGCTCTCCTCACCAGCCTTGCACATGATTACAACTCCTTCAAAACTCTGTCGCCTGTATCTTGTCCCGCATTAAATCCTGCTCCCCTATCCTCCCCCGCCCCCCCCCCCCCCCCCAACCCCGTCCACACCGATTTCGATCAGCTCTCCATCCCCACATCACAAAGAATTGAAGATCTTCGTTTACGGATCCCGCCATGGACCACCTGACCGTTGCAGCATCCAGCAGCTCTACAGGCAGCCTGCACTCTCCGCTCTTCCAACTCTTGCCTCCATTGCATTCTTCCCCATCTTCAGTGATGAGAGTCTTCAGCAATTCTGGCTGTACACTCTGGAACTCTCTCCCTAAACCCCTCTCCCACCTTAAACAGCTCCTTAAACCTATCCAATTTGACTCAGTCTTCCTTTTCTCCTCTGTGAAGTGCCGTCGGAATTTTTCTACTTTAAAGGTGCTAAATAGATGCAAATTGTTAGTGGCGGAGACAGAGAGACCATTGTGCTTATCAAATTCTAATTCAACTGTTGAATAACGGGCAGAATTGGGACCAAAATAGGGCGAAAAGGTTTTCCATCTGACTTCAGCCTTTGGAGGAACCCTCAGAGGTTTTTAAACTGCAAGAAGGTTGATGTAGATCGACATCACATAACAGTAAGCTGCTCTACAGTGGCTCATCAGTGATGATCTAGTATAGAGGCATTCCTCACTCATATGGTGATGATGTAGTGCATTGATACTAGATTACATGGGGTAGTAGGTCAGTGATGGGCAATGATATTGTTCTAGCACAGCAATACTGCTGAGCAATACTAACACAATATTAACACTGTTCCAGAAGAGTGATAATGTTCATTGATTTTCGTAGTACGCTGATATTGTACTAGTTTAACAGTGCTGTTCTACTGTATTGGTGTTGTTCTAGAGTAACAGTGCTGCTCTAATACACTAATATTGTTACAGATGAACAGTGCTGTTCTAGCACATTGATATTGTTCTAGATTGACAGTGCTGCTCTAGTACATTGATATTGTTCTAGAGTGACAATGCTGCTCTAGTACATTGATATTGTTCCAGCTCAGTTGACATTTGGTGATATTGTTCAATGGAATGATCTAGTACACTGATATTGTTACAGATTAGCAGTGCTGTTCTGGTATATTGATATTGTTTAGATTAATAATGTTTTAATTTAGTGATACTGCTCCAGATTAGTAGCAGTGCTAGAACAGTGTTCTGATACAGCTATGTGGTTCCACAGTAGTGTTGCATTGGTAAAGTGATAATTGTTCAAAGTTAACAGTGCGTTAGCATAGTGGTTGGAGATTGATGACCCAGTATGGTGGCATTATTCTAGATCAGTGTTGTAGTACAATGATATGGTTTTAGATAAGTGGTCTAGTACATTGTTATTGTTCTAAATTAGTGTTTTGTACAGTGATTTTTTTCTATTGGTGTTTTAGTACAGTGATATTGTTTTAAATTAGTGGTTGTGTTCTAGGACAATGGTACTGTACTATATTATTGTACCCATCTTCTCTTTCTCCAGGATATGGTTTACGATTTCTTGCCATGGCCACTACACCAGTGATAAGAGCCAAGTTGTCAAAGTTGGCAGAGGTGACGGAGCAAGGTAAGTTGAAGGGGATACAGTCACTGTCGTGTGGGGAGGGAACGAGACCCTACTCTCACATTCTTGTTTACCCACAAAGAGTAGTTCAGTCCCAATGGAATACTTTGCCTCCTTTATGGACTTAAGTAAAGTTTAGATGTTTATCAGTCGTGTGTACAAACAAGGATCTGTGAACTCGGTCACTAGGACACAGTGTCAGTGGTCAGTTTAACTTCCTGCACCTAAACCTGGTCTCGGTTCCTTGCTTTGCCGTTCCAAGAGTTTAAAGGACTCAGCTCTTAAGCTGCTGATTGATAGACTGAAACAGGCTGACCAGAGAGCACCACGTAACATCAAATATAGTCCCTCTAGGGGACCTCTGACCCCGCACTGACCACCAGAGAGACGTCCTGCCGATCATTGACGCTGCACCATTCTCAGATCGACAATTAACCCCAGGTGATGTTCGTGTAGGAGGGACACAATACTTCGACTCCAGTCAATGGTTAACAGCATTTAATCACACTTTAACCGGGTGGGACAAGCCCATTGAATTGTCCAAAATAGCCGGTGCGTTTAATGTGTTCTAAGCAACGCCGTTGTAATTGACTTCAGTGGAAATGGTTAGGACCCTTTACCCGAGATAGGCGGCTGCCCAGGATGGATGGGGACAGTGTCGGTGGTGGGGATGGAATGGCTGTTTTACTGTAATACTCAACAAGACGGGAGGATCAAGGATCACAGCTTCAAAGTGACAACTGATGTCAGGAATTCCTTCAGACGCGCACAGAGACAGAGAGAGAGAGGGAGAGGGAGAGGGAGATGGAGAGAGAGAGAGGGAGATGGAGATGGAGAGAGAGAGAGGGAGGGAGATGGAGAGAGAGAGAGGGAGATGGAGGGAGATGAAGCTGCCGAGATTGTTCAAAAACCCAACTGGTTCACCAATGCCCTTCACCCCTCCCCTGTCTGGCCTGCATATGACTCCAGCCCTACACTAAGTGGTTGACTCTTACAATCCACAGGGCATCTAGCAGATTGGCATCAAATATTGCCTTGCCAGTGTTGCCCAAATCCCAAGAACAACAAAAAAAATTATTTTGTATCTACCCCGGATGACTTGTCCATATCTGTTTTATAGGAACAGGAGTAGGCCATTCAGCCCCTCGTGCCTGCTCCACCATTTGATAAGATCATGGCTGATCTGTGATCTAACTCCATATACCTGCCTTTGGCCCATATCCCTTAATACCTTTGGTTGCCAAAAAGCTATCTATCTCACATTTAAATTTAGCAATTGAGCTAGTATCAATTGCCGTTTGCGGAAGAGAGTTCCAAACTTCTACCACCCTTAGTGTGTAGAAATGTTTTCTAATCTCGCTCCTGAAAGGTCTGGCTCTAATTTTTAGACTGTGCCCCCACTCCTAAAATCCCCAACCAGCGGAAATAGTTTCTCTCTATCCACCCTATCTGTTCCCCTTAATATCTTATAAACTTCGATCAGATAACCCCTTAACCTTCGAAACTCCAGAGAATACAACCCCAATTTGTGTAATCTCTCCTCGTAACTTAACCCTTGAAGTCCGGGTATCATTCTAGTAAACCTACACTGCACTCCCTCCAAGGCCAATATGTCCTTCCGAAGGTGCGGTGCCCAGAACTGCTCACAGTACTCCAGGTGCGGTCTAACCAGGGTTTTGTATAGCTGCAGCACAACTTCTGCCCCCTTGTACTCTAGTCCTCTAGATATAAAGGCCAGCATTCCATTAGCCTTATTGATTATATTCTGCACCTGTTCATGACACTTCAATGATCTATGTACCTGAACCCCTAAGTCCCCTTGGACATCCACAGTTTTTAACTTTTTACCATTTAGAAAGTACCCTGTTCTATCCTTTTTTGATCCAAAGTGGATGAGCTCACATTTGTCTACATTGAATTCCATTTGCCACAGTTTTGCCCATTCACCTAATCTATCAATATCACTTTGTAATTTTATGTTTTCATCTACACTGCTTACAATGCCACCAATCTTTGTGTCATTGGCAAACTTAGATATGAGACTTTCTATGCCTTCATCTAAGTCGTTAATAAATATTGTGAATAATTGAGGCCTCAAGACAGATCCTTGTGGGACTCCACTAGTCACATCCTGCCAATGTGAGCACCTACCCATTATCCTTGTTTTAATCCGTGTTTTCAAATCCCTCCATGGCCTCGCCCCTCCCTATCTCTGTAACCTCCTCCAGCCCGACAACCCTCCGAGATCTCTGCGCTCCTCCAATTCTGGCCTCTTGCGCATCTCTGATTTCCATCACTCCTTCATTGGCGGCCGTGCCTTCAGCTGCCTGGGCCCTCAGCTCTGAAATTCCCTCCCTAAACCTTTTTGCCTCTCTCTCCTCCCTTAAGACGCTCCTTAAAACCTACCTCTTTGACCAAGCTTTTGGTCACCTGTCCTAATATCTCCTTATGTGGCCCGGTGTCAAATTTTGTTTGATAATCGCTCCTGTGAAGCGCCTTTTTACTATGTTAAAGGCACTGTATAAATGGGAGCTATTGTTGAGTTCCTGTGAAGAAGCCACTAGTGTCTGGTCTGAAGAGCAAGATGATGAGAATGTGGGCACCATCACTGGCATCGTGAAATGCCAAGCGACACGGCAGAGCAGCAGATGACCCCTCAGTTGCAGGACCTTGTGTCCAGAGAAAGAGGTCATCTTTGCTGATCCCCGGAAAAAGAGACAGATACAGGGGGGTCAGGGGAAGCCCTTGCAATTCCTCCCCAACCTATCCCACTGCTAAGATGGACAGCGCCTCGATGGCTTGGGGCGCTGGGATTGTACATGATCACGGGCTGGCTTCGACCCTCGCATAAGGACTACCATAGCATCAGGGTGTGCAAGCTGTCCAGGCACAGATTGGCGCTGTTATCCATCTGCTGAGGCACTGTTCACAACTCCTTTGAGTTCTCTGGCAGTGATCCTTGTGGGATTATTGGGATAGTCCGATGATGTGCCATTTCTCTCCGAGATTGTTCCTAACGAGGGTCCTTGTACTGATCGCTCGGTCCTCCTGTTCAGTTGATTGGGCAATATCAAGCCTTTACGGCTGTGCACTGTCGTAATTCCGCTAATTATTCCCAACGGGCAAAGTTCTCCCTTAGTGATGCAAAGCCAGAAAATTACCTCACTTATCTCCACTAATTATCATCATTAATACACGATAGTGAAAATGTCAATGGAATTACAAATAACATTGCAGATAAAGAAATTAATGAGCTTCGAAAAATTATTTGTGTTATAAATAATGAGTGTAAGGAATCTTACAACACCAGGTTATAGTCCAACATTATTTGAAAATCACAAGCTTTCGGAGGCTTTCTCCTTCGTCAGGTGAGTGTCGAAATTCATTGAAAATTACCGCATATACAGTCATAGAACAATGCCTGGTGATTACAGACAATCTTTCCAACTGCCCGCTATCAAGGCCATCAAATTAATTGAATAGTGTTCAGACAGAGAAACATTAGATACCAGACTACTGAATATACAAACGGCCAGAACCAAAGAAAGAGAGAGAGAGAGAAACATCCGAAAGGAAGAGAAAGAGAGAGAATGACCAGTTGTATTAAAAACAGATAACTTTTTTTTTCGCTGGTGGGGTTACGTGTAGCGCGACATGAACCCAAGATCCCGGTTGAGACCGTCCTCATGGGTGCGGAACTTGGCTATCAATTTCTGCTCGACGATTTTGCGTTGTCGTGTGTCTCGAAGGCCGCCTTGGAGAACGCTTACCCGAAGATCGGTGGCTGAATGTCCTTGACTGCTGAAGTGTTCCCCGACTGGGAGGGAACCCTCCTGTCTGGCGATTGTTGCGCGGTGTCCGTTCATCCGTTGTCGCAGTGTCTGCATGGTCTCGCCAATGTACCATGCTCCGGGGCATCCTTTCCTGCAACGCAAAATCGTCGAGCAGAAATTGATTGCCATGGAAACTGTCTGTACACCCTCCCATCCAGGGACACTGTCTGTACACCCTCCCATCCAGAGACACTGTCTGTACACCCTCCCATCCAGAGACACTGTCTGTACACCCTCCCATCCAGGGACACTGTCTGTACACCCTCCCATCCAGGGACACTGTCTGTACACCCTCCCATCCAGGGACACTGTCTGTACACCCTCCCATCCAGAGACACTGTCTGTACACCCTCCCATCCAGGGACACTGTCTGTACACCCTCCCATCCAGAGACACTGTCTGTACACCCTCCCATCCAGGGACACTGTCTGTACACCCTCCCATCCAGAGACACTGTCTGTACACCCTCCCATCCAGGGACACTGTCTGTACACCCTCCCATCCAGAGACACTGTCTGTACACCCTCCCATCCAGGGACACTGTCTGTACACCCTCCCATCCAGAGACACTGTCTGTACACCCTCCCATCCAGGGACACTGTCTGTACACCCTCCCATCCAGGGACACTGTCTGTACACCCTCCCATCCAGGGACACTGTCTGTACACCCTCCCATCCAGAGACACTGTCTGTACACCCTCCCATCCAGAGACACTGTCTGTACACCCTCCCATCCAGAGACACTGTCTGTACACCCTCCCATCCAGAGACACTGTCTGTACACCCTCCCATCCAGAGACACTGTACACCCTCCCATCCAGAGACACTGTCTGTACACCCTCCCATCCAGAGACACTGTCTGTACACCCTCCCATCCAGGGACAAGACAGTTAGTTGCAATGTAAAGCTCCCTCAGAAAGAGAGATCTTGCATTTCTATCGTGCCTTTCACAACCTCAGGACATCCCAAAGCTCTTTACTTTTGAAGTGTGGTCACTGTTGTAATGTAGGAAACGCGGCAGCCAATTTGCGCACAGCAAGATCCCACAAACAGCAATATGATAATGACCAGATCATCTGTTTTTTAGTGATGTTGGTTGAGGGATAAATATTGGCCCCAGGACACCGGGGAGAGCTCCCCTGCTCTTCTTTGAAATAGTGCCATGATCTTTTACATCCACCTGAGAGGGCAGACGGGGCCTCGGTTTAACGTCTCATCTGAAAGACGGCAGCTTGGACAGTGCGGCGCTCCCTCAGTACTGACCCTCCGACAGTGCAGCGCTCCCTCAGTACTGACCCTCCGACAGTGCAGCGCTCCCTCAGAACTGACCCTCCGACAGTGCAGCGCTCCCTCAGTGCCGACCCTCCGACAGTGCAGCGCTCCCTCAGTACCGACCCTCCGACAGTGCAGCGCTCCCTCAGTACCGACCCTCCGACAGTGCAGCGCTCCCTCAGTGCCGACCCTCCGACAGTGCAGCGCTCCCTCAGTACCGACCCTCCGACAGTGCAGCGCTCCCTCAGTACCGACCCTCCGACAGTGCAGCGCTCCCTCAGTACCGACCCTCCGACAGTGCAGCGCTCCCTCAGTACCGACCCTCCGACAGTGCAGCGCTCCCTCAGTACCGACCCTCCGACAGTGCAGCGCTCCCTCAGTACCGACCCTCCGACAGTGCAGCGCTCCCTCAGTACCGACCCTCCGACAGTGCAGCGCTCCCTCAGTACCGACCCTCCGACAGTGCAGCGCTCCCTCAGTCCCGACCCTCCGACAGTGCAGCGCTCCTTCAGTACCGACCCTCCGACAGTGCAGCGCTCCCTCAGTACCGACCCTCCGACAGTGCAGCGCTCCCTCAGTACCGACCCTCCGACAGTACAGCGCTCCCTCAGCACCGACCCTCCGACAGTGCAGCGCTCCCTCAGTACTGACCCTCCGACAGTGCAGCGCTCCCTCAGTACTGACCCTCCGACAGTGCAGCGCTCCCTCAGCACTGACCCTCCGACAGTGCAGCGCTCCCTCAGTACTGACCCTCCGACAGTGCAGCGCTCCCTCAGTACTGACCCTCCGACAGTGCAGCGCTCCCTCAGCACTGACCCTCCGACAGTACAGCGCTCCCTCAGTACTGACCCTCCGACAGTACAGCGCTCCCTCAGTACTGACCCTCCGACAGTACAGCACTCCCTCAGTACTGACCCTCCGACAGTACAGCGCTCCCTCAGTACTGCACTGGGAGTGTCGGTCTGGATTATGGGTTCAAGTCTCTGGAGTGGGGCTCGAACCCACGACCTTCTGACTCAGAGGCGAGAGTGCGACCCCCTGAGCCACGACTGACACCTTAAAATCTAAAAGATATAGGGGGGTGGGGGAGTGGGGGCAACTTTCCCCGCACCCACTACTAGTGTGCCCCCTGCGCACATCCAAATCTGCACCTGAAACCAATCATTGTGACCGTCGTGAGCTAACCTCAGAGAATTGGGAGACGAGAGCGCGCACGTCCATTCTGATCTACATAACTAAACCGTCCGGGTTTAAACTGTGCCCGTGTCGGAATATCTCGGCTTAGTGCTGGAGTGTTTTGGCAGGGTTGTGGAGGGGGGGGTCAGTGATCATTATGGCACTGTTGTGAGTAATGACTTTCCTAAATATCTATAAACATAATATTTAGTTGCCGTTGTCCTTGGCTGTAAAGTACTTGAGGTATCGATGTTTATCAGCAAACGACACACCTGATGAGCAAAGGTTGTTTGCTTTTGGAGGGCTGACTTTGAACTGATGAAGAGATTGATCGGGGGAATCATAAAACTGAAGGTCCGCGGAGAACCAGAGAGTGTGGGAGGGGGGGGGCGATACAGGCACCCACCCACTTCCCACACCGAGGGGAGAGGGGGTGGGGGTACATGTCAGCAATTGGGGTGCACTTCACCTGAGCCCCAGTCACGGAGGGAGCGCTGAGCTCCACTCACACACAAAGTGCTGAATCGGCAGACCTACTACAAAGGCCCACTCCCCCCCCCCCCCGTCATCCGTGACTGGGTTGGATCAGTGGGCAGCCGAGAAGGACCGTCGGGGATTCTGCCTGCATGGTCAGGGCACTGGGTCCTGCAGTTTGCCCCTCCACCGAGGACGGGCAAAGGAGAGAAGGGTGAGGCATGCAGCACGGTCATGATTAGGTAGTGTCACGGTTAGCTTTTAAAAGGCAGCAAGTTGGAGGTGGGGAGGAAAGACTGAGGTGAGAGGGAGGGGAGGAGAGGGAAGACTGAGGGGGAAGGGAGGAGAGGGAAGACTGAGGGGGAGGGGAGGAGAGGGAAGACTGAGGGGAGGGGGTGAGGGGAGTGGAGGAGAGGGAAGACTGAGGGGGAAGGGAGGAGAGGGAAGACTGAGGGGGAGGGGAGGAGGGTGAAGACTGAGGGGAGGGGGTGAGGGGAGTGGAGGAGAGGGAAGACTGAGGGGGAGGGGAGGAGAGGGAAGACTGAGGGGAGGGGGTGAGGGGAGTGGAGGAGAGGGAAGACTGAGGGGAGGGGGTGAGGGGAGTGGAGGAGAGGGAAGACTGAGGGGGAGGGGAGGAGAGGGAAGACTGAGGGGGAGGGGAGGAGAGGGAAGACTGAGGGGAGGGGGTGAGGGGAGTGGAGGAGAGGGAAGACAGGGGAGGTGAGTGGAGTGGAGGAGAGGGAAGACTGAGGGGAGGGGGTGAGGGGAGTGGAGGAGAGGGAAGACTGAGGGGAGGGGGTGAGGGGAGTGGAGGAGAGGGAAGACAGGGGAGGTGAGTGGAGTGGAGGAGAGGGAAGACTGAGGGGAGGGGGTAGGAGGGGAGGGGGTAGACAGTCCTGAGATTCTGGGAGAGAACGAGATGAGTCCTGATTTGAGTTTAAGGTCTGATTTCCGCACGGTGCACTGGGAGACGGAACTGCCCTGTCAGTTGTTTTATTTCTTGCCAATGATAAAGAGCTTACAACATGCAATGAGGAAACTGGTGGAAGATTCTGTGTCTCCAGTTCAGATAAGAAGTTAGCTGTTGCTGAAATTCAAGGTTGTTTTGGGAATATAAGGAGGACACTGGTGTTATAAAACACAGGGCTACGGGGAGAGAGCAGGGGAGTGGGACTAAATGGATAGCTCTTTCAAAGAGCCGGCACAGGCAGGATGGGCCGAATGGCCCCCTCCTGTGCTGTAAGATTCTATGAGATGCACAGGGAAGGTTTACACTCTCTGCCATACCCAGTACAATTGCAAAGATATTTATGAAGACTAATATTCCTGACAGTAAACTAAAGACTGCCAATTCTCCAGGGTAGTTTGGGAGGCCGTGAATTCCCAGCTCCGGATTGTGAGGTTTCCTGTATCGGCCGTGCCAGTAATGCCCAGCATTGTCTCGTGATGGACATTGTCACTGCAACATCTCGATTCACCCCATCGATCCCCCGTTCTTTACATAACAGCCAATGTCGAATCTTCATCCTCACACTGGCCCAATACCATACCATAGTAGGTCCAGCACAGGAGGAGGCCATTCGGCCCATCGTGCCTGTGCCGGCTCTTTTGAAAGAGCTATCCAATTAGTCCCATTCCCCTACCCTTTCCCCAAAGCCCTACAAATGTTTTCCTTTCAAGTATTTATCAAATTCCCTTTTGAAAGTTACTATTGAATCTGCTTCCCCCATCATTTCAGGCAGTGCGTTCCAGATCATAACAACTCGCTGCGTAAAAAAATGTTTCCTCATGTCGCCTCTGGCTCTTTTGCCGATCACCAGCTGTGAAGGGTACTGATAGCGAAAGGGTCTGGCTACAGGGCAACTTCTGAGTACTTGTATTCAGGTAGATAAGAACTTAAGAAATAGGAGCAGGAGGAGGCCACACGGCCCCTCGAGCCTGCTCCGCCATTCAATCAGATCATGGCTGATCTTCAACCTCAACTCCACTTTCCCGCCCGATCCCCATATCCCTTGATTCCCCTAGAGTCCAAAAATTTATCAATCTCAGCCTTCAATATACTCAATGATTCAGCATCCACAGCCCTCTGGGGTGGAGAATTCCAAATACTCACAAGCCTCTGAGTGAAGAAATTCCTCCTCATCTCAGTCTTGAATGTCCGACCCCTTATCCTGAGACTATGCCCCCTGGTTCTAGACTCTCCAGCCAGGGGAAACAACCTCTCAGCATCTACCCTGTCAAGCCCCCTCATAATCTTATATGTTTCAATGAGATCACCTCTCATTCTTCTAAACTCCAGAGTATAGGCCCATTCTACTCAATCTCTCCTCATAGGACAACCCTCTCATCCCAGGAATCAATCTAGTGAACCTTAGTTGCACCGTCTCTAAGGCAAGTATATCCTTCCTTAGATAAGGAGACTAAAACTGTACAGAGTACTCCAGGTTCCAGCTCCCACACTGGTATGGTGGTGATCCTAAGGATTAGGAATATCCCAGGGTTCAGTCCGCAGTCTGGGCTAAGTTAGGGAAGAGAAAATTATAGATTTCTTTGTCCTCGTTACTATTCGGTGACTCCCAGATTGTGCTTAGTTCTGATGCCTTCTGTGGTCAAATAGAAACGGGAAGAGGCCATTCAGCCCCTCGAGCCTGTTCCACCATTCAGTTAGATCAGGGCTGATCTGTATCTTAACTCCATTTACCTGCCTTGGTTCTGTAACCCTTACCCAACAAAAATCCATCAGTCTCAGTTTTGAAATTTTTCAATTGAACCTCAGCCTCAACAACTCTTTGGGGGAGAGAGTTCCAGATTCCCACTCCCCTTTGAAACAAGAAGTGTTTCCTGATTTCACCCCTGAACGGCCTGGCTCTAATATTAAGGTTCTGCCCCCCTGTCCTGAACTCCCCCACCAGAGGAAATAGTTTCAAATATTACACACCCTGTGTAGGGTCATGCGTAAAATGACTCTGAATCCGTGAGACTGTACCCCAACCGGGGACTGTACCCCAACCGGAGACTGTACCCCAACCGGAGACTGTACCCCAACCGGGGACGGAACCCCAACCGGAGACTGTACCCCAACCGGGGACGGAACCCCAACCGGAGACTGTACCCCAACCGGAGACTGTACCCCAACCGGGGACGGAACCCCAACCGGAGACTGTACCCCAAATGGAGACTGCACCCCAACCGGGGACTGCACCCCAACCGGGGACTGCACCCCAACCGGGGACTGCACCCCAACCGGGGACTGCACCCCAACCGGGGACTGCACCCCAACCGGAGACTGTACCCCAACCGGGGACTGTACCCCAACCGGGGACTGTACCCCAACCAGCGCCTGCAGGAGGAAAGAAATTCAGGAACCGACTCGGGGGAAGTTTGCTGTAACCAATGTCTCTGTTCTCTCTGACCAGGAGCTCTGTTTGCGTCGGTGGCATGTGTGGAGAGTGCTTGCTCACTTGTCTCGACTGCCGTCTTCAGCTCTTTGTATCCTGCTACTCTCTACTTCATGAAAGGATTTTCGTTCCTCTTTGGTGCAGCAATGCTCTTCATCCCAACAGGGATTATTGGGTAAGGAATCTCATCATTCCCTGGGTTATCTTTGCACCTGACATGCGTTACCTGTGTGACAGCAAGGCAATGGGCTAACCCGTGTACCCGACCGCGTCGTCCCGTGTACCCGACCGCGTCGTCCCGTGTACCCGACCGCGTCGTCCCGCGTACCCGACCGTGTTGTCACATATGTTAATTGTATATAAATGAATTACGTCATTTGATGAATGATTACGGTCGGGTGCATTAGCAATTGGGAACTCTCTGGCCCCCATATATAAGGGAGTAGACTTGGGGAGAGGTTGTGGGTTTTTGTGTGAGGGATGCATTGGGTGTAATGTGAATCCCAGCAAATAAAGTTTATAAGCAAGTAAAATAATAAAAGTATTCAGTCCTTCACTGTCTGGCTATCCACTTATAACACCATATACCCGACCGTGTGCTCCCGTGTACCCGACCGTGTGCTCCCGTGTCGTCCCGTGTACCCGACCGTGTCGTCCCGTGTACCCGACCGTGTCGTCCCGTGTACCCGACCGTGTCGTCCCGTGTACCCGACCGTGTCGTCCCGTGTACCCGACCGTGTCGTCCCGTGTACCCGACCGTGTGTCGTCCCGTGTACCCGACCGTGTGTCGTCCCGTGTACCCGACCGTGTGTCGTCCCGTGTACCCGACCGTGTGTCGTCCCGTGTACCCGACCGTGTGTCGTCCCGTGTACCCGACCGTGTGTCGTCCCGTGTACCCGACTGTGTTGTCCCGTGTACCCGACCGTGTTGTCCCGTGTACCCCCACTGTTGTATTCATGTACCCACTGTGTTGAATGTTGTATCCCCAATGTGCTGTTCTACCTGTTACACAGCTGACGTGTTTTAATTTCCCTTTCTAGGAGGGGCTGAGGACACAGGATGCATTTTGTCAGCGATCTTTGTTAAGTAATACCCATCAAGATTTTTATCGACTGCTATTAAATCTGTGGACAAAATTGCTGCAGTGTTATCAAGGGATGTAACATTCTTAGAATAGAAGATTGCTGTCAGCAGACAGAAATAGCCTGGACTGGACAGGTGCCAACTGGAGCTCAGAAATTCCGATAAAACACGCAAAGTAGCAACCGAGCAAAATAGCACCAGCACGAGAGAGATCTCCCACATGAGGTGGGAGCACAGTCAGGTCAAGAAGCTGCAGTCAGTATAACTGGGGTCCTGCCTGGGAATGGAGAGAGTGGGGGGGGGGGGGAGAGAGAAAGAGAGAGAAACAGTGACATTGAGAGAGAGAGATATTGATGGGAGAAGGGATTGGTAAACTTGTTGGTATATTCTGGACTCAAGTGTAGCAATGTGTGTGTGAACATCACGAGCAAAGTTCAGGCTCTTTCCCAATATGAGACATTTTTTCAAACATTGGCCAGGGCAATGGGGACACCATTGTTCCAGGTGAATCTGCACTTGACAGGGTGGCAGAGTGAGTTAGAACACTGACCTTTCACCTCTGGGTCCTGTGTTCAAATGCAACCCAGACAGAGGGAATGAAAGTTAGATACAGAGTAAAGCTCCCTCTACACTGTCCCATCAAACACTCCCAGGGCAGGTACAGGGTTAGATACAGAGTAAAGCTCCCTCTACACTGTCCCATCAAACACTCCCAGGGCAGGTACAGCACAGGTTAGATACAGAGTAAAGCTCCCTCTACACTGTCACATCAAACACTCCCAGGGCTGGTACAGCACAGGTTAGATACAGAGTAAAGCTCCCTCTACACTGTCCCATCAAACACTCCCAGGGCAGGTACAGCACAGGTTAGATACAGAGTAAAGCTCCCTCTACACTGTCCCATCAAACACTCCCAGGGCAGGTACAGCACAGGTTAGATACAGAGTAAAGCTCCCTCTACACTGTCCCATCAAATACTCCCAGGGCAGGTACAGCACAGGTTAGATACAGAGTAAAGCTCCCTCTACACTGTCCCATCAAACACTCCCAGGGCTGGTACAGCACAGGTTAGATACAGAGTAAAGCTCCCTCTACATTGTCCCATCAAACACTCCCAGGGCTGGTACAGGGGGTTAGATACAGAGTAAAGCTCCCTCTACACTGTCCCATCAAACACTCCGGGGGCAGGTTGGATAGGCTGGGGTTGTTTTCCTTGGAGCAGAGGAGGCTGAGGGGAGACTTGATTGAGGTGTACAAAATTATGAGGGGCCCAGAAAGAGTAGACAGGAAGTACCTGTTTCCCCTAGCGGAGAGTTCAAGAACTAGAGGACATAGATTTAAGCTGATTGGCGGAAGGATTAGAGGGGTCATGAGGAAAAACTTTTTTACCCAGAGGGTGGTGGGTGTTTGGAATTCGCTGCCCAAATTGGTGGTAGAGTCAGGGACCCTCAACTCTTTTAAAAAGTACCTGGACCTGCACCTAAAGTGCTGTAAGCTGCAGGGCTATGGACCGGGTGTTGGAAGGTGGGATTAGAATGGGCACCTGGTTGTTCTTCGAGCCGGTACGGACACGATGGGCCGAATGGCCTCCTTCTGTGCTGTATCTTTTCTATGGTTCCAGGTACAGCACGGGTGAGATACAGAGTGCCGACGGGGAGAGTGCGTTTCTGCAGAAGGGTTTGGCGCTGTCCTGAGACGGTTGGGACCTCATTTCCTTTAACAACCGAACAATTTGTTTGCCCTTTTTAGAACGGTCCGGTGTTGTGAGACGGAGGTGGGGTACAGCCGATTCGGAGACGGTCCCCGAAATGCCCCTGTTACCACCTGCGCCGCCGCCTCCTCCAATCAGAACCAGCCCATCAACCAGGACGTGTCATGATTACCTCGTGTATCTTGCCAATCAATCAATCAATCAATCAATCAGAACGTGAGCAGCTGGAACGTCAGAGACAGGTTTATGAACCAACACCAGCGGTGACCTCACTTGACCCAGGCTGTGATCTAAATTCATCTGCTACTCCCTCATCCCTGCCTTCGTTACCTCCGGACCCGACTATCCCAACGCTCTCCTGCCCGGCCTCCCATCTTCCACCCTCCATAAACTTCAGCTCATCCAAAACTCTGCTGCCCGTATCCTAACTCACACCAAGTCCCGTTCACCCATCACCCCTGTGCTCGCTGACCTACATTGGCTCCCGGTCCGGGAACGCCTCGATTTTAAAATCCTCATCCTCGTGTTCAAATCCCTCCATAGCCTCACCCCCTCCCTATCTCTGTAACCTCCTCCAGCCCGACAACCCTCCGAGATCTCTGCGCTCCTCCAATTCTGGCCTCTTGAGCGTCCCCGATTTCCATCGCTCCACCATTGGCGGCCGTGCCGTCAGCTGCCTGGGCCCTAAGCTCTGGAATTCCCTCCCTAAACCTCTCCCCCTCTCTCTCCTCCTTTAAGACGCTCCTTAAAACCTCCCTCTCTGACCAAGCTTTTGGTCACCTGGCCTAATATCTCCTTATGTGGCTCGGTGTGAAATTTTTGTTTGATAATCGCTCCTGTGAAGCACCTTGGGATGTTTTACTACGTTAAAGGCGCTATATAAATGCAAGCTGTTGTTGTATTGGGGTAATTTTACTGATTTGCTTTGCTGGACAGAGCTTCGATCTGCTGGGAGCAGGAATTCACGTTCTGTCTCCACGATCTTACCTTTTGTTTTAGGTAATCAGTATTTACCATAAAAAACAGAAAATGCTGGAAAAGCGCAGCGAGTGAGGCAGCGTCTGTGGAGAAAGGCCTTCGCCCTGAAACGTTAACTCTGTCTCTCTCTCCACAGACGCTGCCTGACCTGCTGAATATTTCCAGCATCTTCTGTTCTTATTTCAGATTTCCAGCATCCGCAGTATTTTGCTTTTGATTCAGTATTTACCGGTAGATTTCCCACGTCCTTGCTCAAGGATAAAAACAACTGGGCTTGCTCGTAAATTGAGTTCCAACTGGGCTTGCTCGTAAATTGAGTTCCAGGCTTGTTCAGAGGCCCAGCGCTTAAACTTTTTTTTAAACTTACAGTCGCTAAAACTTAATGAAGTTAAACTTTGGAAATTGTGAAACTAAGTTGAAGAGTAATCAAAATTTAGCCTAATCATGATTTTTTAAAAGCTGAATTGATTGTAATTATGTTGTGTTTTGGAAAAGGCACAATATTAATCCTGTGTGCACTTATGTCACTTCTTAAAAGACGAGGAGGAGGAGACGTGATAATGTATTTTCACAGGAAATGTAGCAAATAAACTGATGCCTGACACCGTCTCCCCTGTGGCTCATTCTGTGATCAGGTGTGTTAGTTGTTTATTCACCGAGCATCAAAATGCACCCAGCACGGGCCTAGTCCTGGTTGGCAGGAGGGGAGAGACATTCGAGCATGGAGGTGATGCAGAGAGGGTCAGAGGCTGAGAAAGACGGAGAGTGTCAGCCGGACTCAGTGGGTCGCACTCTCGCCTCCAAGTCAGAAGGTCGTGGGTTCAAGTCCCCACTCCAGAGACTTGAGCACAAAATCCAGGCCGACTTTCCCAGTGCCAGTACTGAGGGAGCGCCGCACTGTCGGAGGGTCAGTACTGAGGGAGCACCGCACTGTCGGAGGGGCGGTACTGAGGGAGCGCCGTGCTGTCGGAGGGTCAGTACTGAGGGAGCGCCGCACTGTCGGAGGGTCAGTACTGAGGGAGCGCCGCACTGTCGGAGGGGCGGTACTGAGGGAGCGCCGTGCTGTCGGAGGTGCCATCTTTCGGATCAGATGTTAAACCGAGGCCCCGTCCGCCCTCTCAGGTGGATGTAAAAGATCCCACGGCCACTATTTCGAAGAAGAGCAGGGGGGAGTTCTCCCCCGTATCCCAGCGAATATTTATCCCTCAACCAACATCACTAAAATAGATTATCTGGTCATTTATCTCATTGCTGTTTGTGGGATCTTGCTGTGCGCAAATTGGCTGTTCTGTTTCCCACATTACAACAGTGACTACACTTCAAAAATACTTCATTGAAGTGCTTTGGGACGTCTGGAGGATGTGAAAGGCACTATAGAAATGCAAGATCTTTCTTTTGATGTTGAGAAGGCAGCACATGTGAGTTGATCTGTGGGTGAATTTGAATGCTCAGCTTTTCTGCATTTTACACAATGTCCTAATGCTGCAAAACTCCGGCTAATCGTGAACGTCAGTGGGTTTTAGGATTGCTCAGAGATTGCACGTGTCTGAGGCCCGTTTGTTTCTTACTAAAAAGGAGAAAGGACAGGAGACGAACAATGAGCTGCAGGAATTTAGAATCTCGTGGTGGAGATAATATTTTATTAAAGACATGTGAAGGGATCTCTTTACAAAGTCAACTGCAAACCCCCTAAATTATACTAAATTACACGTCTCCCCATTGCATTGCGGAATCAGGGGGGGTAATTTTAACCTAACCGGTCCGGGGGGAAATGGGGGAGGGTCGAAGACAATGAAGAGTAAAATCAGGCCGGATGTAAAATGGGCGTCTGCCCCCATTCCTGCCGGGCGTGTTCGGTTAAAGTTACCCCCAGAGAGTTGAAAAAGGCACAGGAAATATCAGTAGGGACAGAAAATCCATGGGGAGCACACCCAGGATTCACGAGGTCAGCGGAGGTCCCTGATAGACAGAGGGGAGCGAGGGAGGGGGAGACGGAGGGGAGCGAGGGAGGGGGAGACGGAGGGGAGCGAGGGAGGGAAGCGAGGGGGGTAGACGGAGGGGAGCGAGGGGGGGAGACCGAGGGGAGCGAGGGGGAGACGGAGGGGAGCGAGAGGGGGAGACGGAGGTGAGCGAGGGAGGGGGAGACGGAGGGGAGTGAGGGAGGGGGGGGACTGAGATCTGGAGACGGAGGGGAGCAAACAGAAAACGGAGAACCTGAGAGAAAGGGGCTTGAGACCCTGGAAGGGAGGGGACTGAGAGACTGAAAACCCTGAGGAGAACGATCAAGGCCGAGATCGTGCAAGGGGAGGGAGTGAGAAACTGAAAGCAGCAGACAGAGTGGAGATTAGACTGGGCTTGATAGCCGGCGCGGACAAGATGGGCCGAAGGGCCTCTATCCGTGCTGTATAACTCTATGACTCTAAAAGTACAACAAACGGAGACCGTATGAGGGGGTGAGAGACGTAGGCCCCGGGAGGGGGGTGAGGGGCGGAGGCCCCGGGAGGGGGGTGAGGGGCGGAGGCCCCGGGAGGGGGGTGAGGGGCGGAGGCCCCGGGAGGGGGGAGAGGGGCGGAGGCCCCGGGAGGGGGGAGAGGGGCGGAGGCCCCGGGAGGGGGGAGAGGGGCGGAGGCCCCGGGGAGGGGGGAGAGGGGCGGAGGCCCCGGGGAGGGGGGAGAGGGGCGGAGGCCCCGGGGAGGGGGGAGAGGGGCGGAGGCCCCGGGAGGGGGGAGAGGGGCGGAGGCCCCGGGGAGGGGGGAGAGGGGCGGAGGCCCCGGGGAGGGGGGAGAGGGGCGGAGGCCCCGGGGAGGGGGGAGAGGGGCGGAGGCCCCGGGAGGGGGGTGAGGGGCGGAGGCCCCGGGAGGGGGGGAGAGGGATGGAGGCCGTGCGAGAGGGTGAGCAGCTGAATTGAGGGAGGGGCGCCTGGAGAAGTGATCAGGATGGCGGGCGTGGCCCTGGGAGCGATGGTCTGTTCCACCACAATCACCTCCTCCACTCTCAATCCCTGTCGGCTCAGCCTTTGGGGATTGGCCATGTCGTGTGTGACAGGCACAATCCGCAGGCTCTCCGGGATTATCCCCGGGCACTAACCTGTCACCGGGAGTGTGGGGAGATCTCCAGCTCCTGAACTAAACCAGTCTCATCTTCCAGTAAAGCAGCTGACGGTTCAGTGCATTCGTCTGAAGTCGGGAGACGAGCAGAAACCCCGTTCACATTAATGCCGGAATAAACTAAACAACAACCAAAAAAATGGGCGCCGTCACCTCGCGTTCTCACTCATGCAAACGGCGTAGCCGTGACTGGACGGACCTCCTCGCTCCGACCCGGGAGACGCTGCTTCCTACAAGCCCGGCGATCGTTCACCACCAATGGTAACAGCTGTCACTCAAACATCTGTTTGCTGTCGCTGGCTGCGGACTCGCATTACATGCAGGCAGCGCACGCAGGCACGCAGGCACGCAGGCAGCGCACGCAGGCAGGCAGGCAGCGCACGCAGGCAGCGCTGATTTCCATCAACATGAGGAATCCCAGGTGCAAGGATTCTATTGCAAGGCGGGAGTCCGAGGGTGTGGGGCACGGGAGGCGGGCGGAGGGAGGTCTAGACGGTCGTTAGGGTTGCTCTCGATGCGGCACTGCCACATTCTTGCTGGTGTCTGTCGGCACCGTGCAATCGTTCTTGGCAGGAGCGCGAAGGAACCGCAGGATCTTCTCGATAGAGGCATCCTGGTACTCGTGAGACCACCTGCAACAGAGAGCGCCAATAAACAGGTGAACAGAGCATACAGATAAACAGGCAAAGAGAGAGCGCACAGATAAACAGGCAAAGAGAGAGCGCAGATAAACAGGCAAAGAGAGAGCGCAGATAAACAGGCAAAGAGAGAGTGTAGATAAACAGGCAAAGAGAGAGCGCAGATAAACAGGCAAAGAGAGAGCAGATAAACAGGCAAAGAGAGAGCGCAGGTAAACAGAGCATACAGATAAACAGGCAAAGAGAGAGCGCAGATAAACAGGCGAAGAGAGAGCGCAGATAAACAGGCAAAGAGAGAGCGCAGATAAACAGGCAAAGAGAGAGCGCAGATAAACAGGCAAAGAGCGCACAGATAAACAGGCAAAGAGAGCACAGATAAACAGGCAAAGAGAGAGTGCACAGATAAACAGAGCGCAGACAAACGTGAACAGAGACTGCAAATAAAAGGTAAACAGAGCACAAAATAACAGGTAAACACCACAAAACGTAACGGGATCGGACTGTACCCCAGTCCAAGGCTAGAATTCCCAACACGTGTTAAATCTGGTTCCTGATTATTTCCGATTGGCTAGTATTTGGCTCCCTATCCTATCTCTCCTTTATTGATCTGCCACCTTTACAGTCACAGAGGGGACACACAGGCCTGGCCACCACCCCCACCCCCAGGCCACTGCCAACGCCCCTGTGACCAGGGGCCCAGGTGTAATTCTGCCCCCAGGTCTCCCCCACCCCCCCCCCCCCCACAACCCTGGCGACTGCAAACTCAGACTGAGCACAAGTGGGGGCTCGTCCCCATGTCTGACCCAGCTCCCGAGCGCTGAGAGTTACAGGGATAACACTCGGCATTACCCCGGGGGGTTACAGGGTTAACAGAATATTAACGGGTCAGCAAACCCGAGCCACTGGAGAAGGGCACGGGGGTCAGATGCGTTTCGCCGTCGCTGGAGAAAGGGGCTGGGTGACAACCGACCGTCTGCACCGTCAGTCCTGCACCGTCATTCCTGCACCGTCAGTCCTGCACCGTCATTCCTGCACCGTCAGTCCTGCACCGTCATTCCTGCACCGTCAGTCCTGCACCGTCAGTCCTGCACCGTCAGTCCTGCACCGTCAGTCCTGCACCGTCAGTCCTGCACCGTCAGTCCTGCACCGTCAGTCCTGCACCGTCAGTCCTGCACCGTCATTCCTGCACCGTCAGTCCTGCACCGTCAGTCCTGCACCGTCAGTCCTGCACCGTCAGTCCTGCACCGCCAGCCCTGCACCGCCAGTCCTGCACCGTCATTCCTGCACCGCCAGTCCTGCACCGTCAGCCCTGCACCGCCAGTCCTGCACCGTCATTCCTGCACCGTCATTCCTGCACCGTCATTCCTGCACCGCCAGTCCTGCACCGTCAGTCCTGCACCGTCAGTCCTGCACCGTCATTCCTGCACCGTCATTCCTGCACCGTCAGTCCTGCACCGTCAGTCCTGCACCGTCAGTCCTGCACCGTCAGTCCTGCACCGTCATTCCTGCACCGTCATTCCTGCACCGTCAGTCCTGCACCGTCAGTCCTGCACCGCCAGCCCTGCACCGCCAGTCCTGCACCGTCAGCCCTGCACCGCCAGTCCTGCACCGTCAGCCCTGCACCGCCAGTCCTGCACCGTCAGCCCTGCACCGCCAGCCCTGCACCGTCAGTCCTGCACCGTCAGTCCTGCACCGTCATTCCTGCACCGCCAGTCCTGCACCGTCAGCCCTGCACCGTCAGTCCTGCACCGTCATTCCTGCACCGTCATTCCTGCACCGTCAGTCCTGCACCGTCAGTCCTGCACCGTCAGTCCTGCACCGTCAGTCCTGCACCGTCATTCCTGCACCGTCAGTCCTGCACCGTCATTACTGCACCGTCAGTCCTGCACCGTCAGTCCTGCACCGCCAGCCCTGCACCGTCAGTCCTGCACCGTCAGTCCTGCACCGTCAGTCCTGCACCGCCAGTCCTGCACCGTCAGCCCTGCACCGCCAGTCCTGCACCGTCATTCCTGCACCGTCATTCCTGCACCGTCATTCCTGCACCGCCAGTCCTGCACCGTCAGTCCTGCACCGTCAGTCCTGCACCGTCATTCCTGCACCGTCATTCCTGCACCGTCAGTCCTGCACCGTCAGTCCTGCACCGTCAGTCCTGCACCGTCATTCCTGCACCGTCAGTCCTGCACCGTCAGTCCTGCACCGTCAGTCCTGCACCGTCATTCCTGCACCGTCATTCCTGCACCGTCAGTCCTGCACCGTCAGTCCTGCACCGTCAGTCCTGCACCGTCAGTCCTGCACCGTCAGTCCTGCACCGTCAGTCCTGCACCGTCAGTCCTGCACCGCCAGCCCTGCACCGCCAGTCCTGCACCGTCAGCCCTGCACCGCCAGTCCTGCACCGTCATTCCTGCACCGCCAGTCCTGCACCGTCATTCCTGCACCGCCAGTCCTGCACCGTCAGCCCTGCACCGCCAGTCCTGCACCGTCATTCCTGCACCGTCATTCCTGCACCGTCATTCCTGCACCGTCATTCCTGCACCGCCAGTCCTGCACCGTCAGTCCTGCACCGTCAGTCCTGCACCGTCATTCCTGCACCGTCATTCCTGCACCGTCAGTCCTGCACCGTCAGTCCTGCACCGTCATTCCTGCACCGTCAGTCCTGCACCGTCATTCCTGCACCGTCAGTCCTGCACCGTCAGTCCTGCACCGCCAGCCCTGCACCGCCAGTCCTGCACCGTCAGCCCTGCACCGCCAGTCCTGCACCGTCAGCCCTGCACCGCCAGTCCTGCACCGTCAGCCCTGCACCGCCAGCCCTGCACCGTCAGTCCTGCACCGTCAGTCCTGCACCGTCATTCCTGCACCGCCAGTCCTGCACCGTCAGCCCTGCACCGTCAGTCCTGCACCGTCATTCCTGCACCGTCAGTCCTGCACCGTCAGTCCTGCACCGTCAGTCCTGCACCGCCAGCCCTGCACCGCCAGTCCTGCACCGCCAGCTCTGCACCGTCAGCCCTGCACCGACAGTCCTGCACCGTCAGTCTGCACCGCCAGCCCTGCACCGCCAGTCCTGCACCGTCAGCCCTGCACCGCCAGTCCTGCACCGTCAGCCCTGCACCGTCAGCCCTGCACCGCCATTCCTGCACCGTCAGTCCTGCACCGTCATTCCTGCACCGTCAGTCCTGCACCGTCAGTCCTGCACCGTCAGTCCTGCACCGTCAGTCCTGCACCGTCAGTCCTGCACCGCCAGCCCTGCACCGCCAGTCCTGCACCGCCAGCTCTGCACCGTCAGCCCTGCACCGTCAGCCCTGCACCGACAGTCCTGCACCGTCAGTCTGCACCGCCAGCCCTGCACCGCCAGTCCTGCACCGTCAGCCCTGCACCGCCAGTCCTGCACCGTCAGTCCTGCACCGTCAGTCTGCACCGTCAGTCCTGCACCGTCAGTCTGCACCGTCAGTCTGCACCGTCAGTCTGCACCGTCAGTCCTGCACCGTCAGTCTGCACCGTCATTCCTGCACCGTCAGTCCTGCACCGCCTGTCCTGCACCGTCAGCCTGCACCGTCAGTCCTGCACCGTCAGTCCTGCACCGTCAGTCTGCACCGTCAGTCCTGCACCGTCAGTCTGCACCGTCAGTCCTGCACCGTCAGTCCTGCACCGTCAGTCTGCACCGTCAGTCTGCACCGTCAGTCTGCACCGTCAGTCTGCACCGCCTGTCCTGCACCGACAGTCCTGCACCGTCAGTCCTGCACCGTCATTCCTGCACCGTCAGTCTGCACCGCCTGTCCTGCACCGTCAGTCTGCACCGTCAGTCCTGCACCGTCAGCCCTGCACCGTCAGCCCTGCACCGTCAGCCCTGCACCGTCAGCCTGCACCGTCAGCCCTGCACCGTCAGTCCTGCACCGTCAGTCTGCACCGTCAGCCTGCACCGTCAGTCTGCACCGTCAGTCCTGCACCGTCAGTCTGCACCGTCAGCCCTGCACCGTCAGCCCTGCACCGTCAGTCCTGCACCGTCAGTCCTGCACCGTCAGCCCTGCACCGTCAGTCTGCACCGTCAGTCCTGCACCGTCAGTCCTGCACCGTCAGCCTGCACCGTTAGTCCTGCACCGACAGTCCTGCACCGTCAGTCCTGCACCGTCAGTCTGCACCGTCAGTCCTGCACCGACAGTCCTGCACCGTCAGTCTGCACCGTCAGCACGACTCACCCCAAGGCGGGACCTGATTCCGTCTGGGCTGTCAGTGAGCACACAACCCGGTCGATTCACCACAGGTGTGGAACAAACATCGAGCACTGTGCACAATTCTGGTCTGGTTAGACCACGCTTGGAGCACTGAAGTCGGGAGGGAGGAGGCTCGCGTGGAGCATGCACCAGTTGGGCCGAATGGCCTGTTTCTGTGCTGTACATTCAATGTAATTCTATGAATTGTAAGCAAGGGATCGCAAGCAGGTGGACAGAAAGGACACGAGATGGGAAGAGAACACGGCAACGAGAAGCAGAGAGTTGATGCCACACTCACTGGATGCCATTGAATTTGAGAATCCCCCTCATGTCCTCGGGTAAGGAACTCGGATCTGGCCAGGAGAAATGGTCGGTCACCGGGACGATGTTCTTGGCGGAGCTCATTGCCATGACGATCTCCTGCACCAAATTCAGAGAAACTTGAGTCAGTCTGTGCAAAAATCGGTCACAACGAGGAGCAGTTCAACAAAATATATTTCTGTATATTCCCACCTCCTCTTCCCAACTATCCCCGGCCCAGCCAATGGGAGATTGACAATTATGGGCTGTCGGCCCGCACTGACTAAAAGTTGGATTGAGACTGGCCAAAATTATTTCACGTTGGACCCTCACAGACGGCAGAGAGTGCGTCTCACTGGGGTACGGGTCCCACAGACACTGACTCTCACCGGGGTACGGGTCCCACAGACACTGACTCTCACCGGGGTACGGGTCCCACAGACACTGACTCTCACCGGGGTACGGGTCCCACAGACACTGACTCTCACCGGGGTACGGGTCCCACAGACACTGACTCTCACTGGGGTACAGGTCCCACAGGCACTGACTCTCACTGGGGTACGGGTCCCACAGACACTGACTCTCACTGGGGTACGGGTCCCACAGACACTGACTCTCACTGGGGTACAGGTCCCACAGACACTGACTCTCACTGGGGTACGGGTCCCACAGACACTGACTCTCACTGGGGTACGGGTCCCACAGACACTGACTCTCACTGGGGTACGGGTCCCACAGGCACTGACTCTCACTGGGGTACGGGTTCCACAGACACTGACTCTCACTGGGGTACGGGTCCCACAGACACTGACTCTCACTGGGGTACGGGTCTCACAGATACTGACTCTCACTGGGGTACGGGTCCCACAGACACTGACTCTCACTGGGGTACGGGTCCCACAGACACTGACTCTCACCGGGGTACGGGTCCCACAGACACTGACTCTCACCGGGGTACGGGTCCCACAGACACTGACTCTCACCGGGATACGGGTCCCACAGACACTGACTCTCACTGGGGTACGGGTCCCACAGACACTGACTCTCACTGGGGTACGGGTTCCACAGACACTGACTCTCACTGGGGTACAGGTCCCACGGACACTGACTCTCACTGGGGTACGGGTTCCACAGACACTGACTCTCACTGGGGTACAGGTCCCACAGACACTGACTCTCACTGGGGTACAGGTCCCACGGACACTGACTCTCACTGGGGTACGGGTTCCACAGACGCTGACTCTCACTGGGGTACGGGTCCCACAGACACTGACTCTCACTGGGGTACGGGTCCCACAGACACCGACTCTCACTGGGGTACGGGTTCCACGGACACTGACTCTCACTGGGGTACGGGTCCCACGGACACTGACTCTCACTGGGGTACGGGTCCCATAGACACTGACTCTAACTGGGGTACGGGTCCCACAGACACTGACTCTCACTGGGGTACGGGTCCCACAGATACTGACTCTCACTGGGGTACGGGTCCCACACACACTGACTCTCACTGGGGTACGGGTCCCACAGACACTGACTCTCACTGGGGTACGGGTCCCACAGACACTGACTCTCACTAGGGTACGGGTCCCACAGACACTGACTCTCACTGGGGTACGGGTCCCACAGGCACTGACTCTCACTGGGGTACGGGTCCCACAGGCACTGACTCTCACTGGGGTACGGGTCCCACAGGCACTGACTCTCACTGGGGTACGGGTCCCACAGACACTAACTCTCACTGGGGTACGGGTCCCACAGACACTGATTCTCACCGGGGTACGGGTCCCACAGACACTGACTCTCATTGGGGTACGGGTCCCACAGACACTGACTCTCACTGGGGTACGGGTCCCACAGACACTGACTCTCACTGGGGTACGGGTCCCACAGACACTGACTCTCACTGGGGTACGGGTCCCACAGACACTGACTCTCACTGGGGTACGGGTCCCAGGGGAACTGAGGCTAATTCCAGCCTTCTGGCTGAACCTGGGACACCCCTGGCTTCTATGCCTCAATACTGCCCCTCACAGTGAGCAGCCGGTATTGTATGAAGTAAATGACACTCGACTTTTATTTCAACAAGTAAATTCATCCGTGGATCTCCTGTTGTTTCTGCTCGTGTTAAGTTGGAATTTACACGGTTTAATAGTGACCACAGAACACGCGCATCGTTCTCCTTCAGCGGTCAATCTGTGTTTTAAGTGGCATGTCCCTTTAAGACCACAATGTCTACTTGCCGAAAATCTTGAGGTCAATTCGAGGTTAGTTGCCACTCCTCCCGCTTTTAAATGTTATCATTTAACGAGGAACTCGATCAGAATGTAATTGCTTTTGGTGGGTGAAGTTTGTGAAATGGCAGGTCCTTGTAAATATTTGGCTCGAGCTCAGAGGAAATCAGCACAAATAGGAAGAGGAGGAGGCCATTCAGCCCCTCGAACCTGTTCCGCCATTCAATTAGATCATGGCTGATCTGTATCTTAACTCCATCTACCCACCTTGGTTCTGTAACCCTTAATCCCCTTACCCAACAGAAATCCATCAATCTCAGTTTTGAAATTTTCAATTGACCCCCAGCCTCAACAGATTTTTGGGGGAGAGAGTTCCAGATTCCCACTCCCCTCTGTGTGAGGAAGTGCTTCCTGACATCACCCCTGAACGGCCTGGCTCTAATTTTAAGATTCTGCCCCCTTGTTCTGGACTCCCCCCACCAGAGGAAATAGTTTCTCTCTATCTACCCTATCAAATCCTTTAACCATCTTAAACACCTCAATTCGATCACCCCTTAATCTTCTATACTCGAGGGAATACAAGCCTAGTCTGTGCAACCTGTCCTCATAATTGCATGTGCGCTGCACCCCCTCCAAGGCCAATATATCCTTCCTGAGGGGCGGTGCCCAGAACTGAACCCAGTCTCCAGGTGGGGTCTGACCACAGCTTTATATAAACTGTCCCATAACTCCCTCCCCATTGTATTCCAGCCCCCCTTGAGATAAAGGCCAACATTCCATTAGCCTTTTCAATTATTTTTTTGTACCCGTCCTCTAGATTTTAGTGATTTCTGTACCTGGACCCCATAATCTCTCTGCTCCTCCACAGATCCAGCCTTTCATTCCCACCATGAGAGAGGGGTGGTGGGGTGTGTGTGGGGGAAGGGGGCGATGGTGGGCTATGGACTCTGTGGGAGAGCGAATCACCTGCTTCAGTTCTGCCTGATGTCGGCGGAGAATCAGTGCGTGGGAGAAATGCTCCCTGGGAGCGGGTTGTGGGGGGGGGTCTGGTTTAAAGCTCCCCCCAACCTCACCTCACAAATCTGATCTGCAAAGCTCCTTCTCCCTGGTTGCTGGATCTGATCTTGGGGAACAGTCTCCGCTCACTCACCTTGTGCACCCAATCCTTCCTCTTGTCGTCCCCCATGCACTTGTCCAGGGCATTGGCCGACAAGACCAGGACAAAGTTCTTTGCCTTCTTCACGCTCTGGATGAGTTTATCGTCAAACTTGCCGGCCTCCAGTTTCTCCACATCGATGAACACACTGAATCCACATAACTGAAGATGAACCTTCAAAAGGCTGAGAGACAAATGGGGGCGGGGGGGGAGAAAGAGGGTCACAAAATGGGGCACCAGCTATCACCCATCCTCCGATTACCTGCTCCTTCCTACCTGGACAGTTTTAGTTTTATTCATTCTCGGGATGTGGGCATCGCTGGCAAGGCCGGCATTTATTGCCCGTCCCTGGTTGCCCTGAGAAGGTGGTTTTGGGGCTTCCTTCTTGAACCGCTGCGATCTGTGAACGGCTCGATGCAACTGAGTGACTCACTGGGCCACTTCAGAGGGCAGTTAAGAGTCAACCACGTTGGTGTGGGACTGGAGTCACATACAGGCCCAGACCGGGTCAGGACGGCAGGTTTCCTTCCCTAAAGGACATCAGTGAACCAGTTGGGATTTTTACGACAATCCGACAGCTTCACGGTCACTTTTACTGAGACCAGATTATTATTCCCAGATTTTCTTTAAACTGCCATAGTGGGATTTGAACTCTGGAGGGAGGGTTTTGAGGGGAGGGTAATTGGGGGGAGGGTAGTGGGGGGAGGGGAGGGAGGGTAGTGGTGGGGGAGGGGAGGGAGGGTAGTGGTGGGGGAGGGGAGGGAGGGTAGTGGTGGGGGAGGGGAGGGAGGGTAGTGGTGGGGGAGGGGAGTGGGGGAGGGTAGTGGGGGAGGGGAGGGTAGTGGGGAGGGGAGGGAAGGGAGGGGGGAGGGTCGTGTGGGTTTGGGGGGTAGTTTGTGTGGGGGGGTAGTTTGTGTGGGGGGGTAGTTTGGGGGGGGGGGTAGTTTGGGGGGGAGTAGTTTGGGGGAGGGTAGTTTGGGGGGGGGTAGTTTGGGGGGGGTAGTTTGGGGGGGGGTAGTTGGGGGGGGGTAGTTTGGGGGGGTAGTTTGGGGGGGGTAGTTTGGGGGGAGGGGAGGGAGGGGGAGGGTCGTGTGGGGGGGTAGTTTGTGTGGGGGGGTAGTTTGTGTGGAGGGTAGTTTGGGGGAGGGGTAGTTTGGGGGGGGGGTAGTTTGGGGGAGGGTAGTTTGGGGGGGGGGTAGTTTGGGGGAGGGTAGTTTGGGGGGGGGGTAGTTTGTGTGGGGGGGTTGTTTGGGGGGGTAGTTTGGTGGGGGGGTAGTTTGGGGGGGGTAGTTTGGGGGGGTAGTTTGGGGGGTAGTTTGGGGGGGGTAGTTTGTGGGGGGGTAGTTTGGGGGGGTAGTTTGGGGGGGTAGTTTGGGGGGGTAGTTTGTGGGGGGGTAGTTTGGGGGGGGTAGTTTGTGGGGGGGTAGTTTGGGGGGGTAGCTTGGGGGGGGTAGTTTGGGGGGGGGTAGTTTGTGGGGGGGTAGTTTGGGGGGGGTAGTTTGGGGGGGGGTAGTTTTGGGGGGGGGGTAGTTTGTGTGGGGGGGTAGTTTGGGGGGGTAGTTTGGAGGGGGGTAGTTTTGGGGGGGAGGGGGTCTAAAGCTAGACCGGTGATTCTGTCCAAGAATGTTGAAGTTGGAACATCCAATCCTTTTCCCTTTAAATATCGTGGCTTTCTCCAGCGGTTTCGGGACTCAGGCAACTATTTCAACCCCCTCGACCCCCAGTGACAGCCTCATAAGGCCCCATGCCTTGCCCACCGGGACCAGTGACCCTGGAATTGTGGAGACGGACGGTACAAACCTGGCCAGCTGGGACCCTGTGGTCCTCCGGTAACTGATGAAGACGTCGGGGCCTTCGGAGTGGGAGTGGGGACTGACCACGGCCGAGCTCGGCAGCAGCAGTTCTGAAAGATAAAAGAGGATGTCGTCCTTTGGAGCCAAAGGTTGAACAGAAACACTCCCGGGGCAGCCCGCGGTCATTCACCAAACCTCCAATCAGTGAAGTCCGCTATAAGCCTGGAACATCTTCAATTGGCTGTGGTTGAGTGAAAATCCAATCATCCAGTTGGATAATCTAGATCTGAATATCAACCCGAGTATTTTGATTGGATAATTCCAATATCGGCTTTCTCCCGGTTGGTTTATAGTTTCAATCCAGATTTCCAACTGGTTTTGAAAGATAGAAAAGATTTGCATTTCTACAGCGCCTTTCACAACCTCAGGACGTCCCAAAGCGCTTTACAGCCAATGAAGTACTTTTTTTGAAGTGTACTCACTGTTGTAATGTAGGAAACGCAGCAGCCAATTCGTGCACGGAAAGATCCCACAAACAGCAATGAGATCAATGACCAGATAATCTGTTTTTTTTAATGATGTTGATTGAGGGGTAAATGTTGGCCCCAGGTCACTGGGGAGAACTCCCCTTGATTTGTTTCATTCCCTCAGATTGTAACCTGCACACAGGGAGCCATGGGATCAAGCATTGGGAGGGCCATGGTTATAGAGTTACTGCCCACCGGGGATGGGAGGGCAGCACGGAGTGTTGGAGGGAGGAATTGACCATGTTCTCACCCGAGACAGTCTGCCCTTGTCACTTCTCTCAACACCAAGTGTTACGATGATCCAGTATAACATGGCGGCTTGGGAGGTGGGAAATGGACAACTCTGCTTTCATTTGGTGATCCCAGCATTCCACAGTGGCACTGCGACCCCCTGCTCCACCAAACCCCAATTTATTTCAGTTAATTCCGGGCGTTTTTAGCTCCTACTGTGTTCCACTCCAATCGGCAAACTCTCCCAGAAGCAAAGCCCGGCCCAGGACGCAGGTCAGTTCTCCCTGCGGCCTGTACACTCCCAGCAAAGGCAGCTCATGAACCCGAGTGTGGAGGGACACGGGTTAGACGCTAAGCCAAAGAAAGAAAGGGTTTTAAGGAGCATCTTAAAGGAGGAGAGAGAGGCGGAGAGGTTTAGGGAGGGAATTCCAGAGCTTGGGGCCCAGGCAGCTGAAGGCACGGCCGCCAATGGTGGAGCGATTAAAATCGGGGCTGCGCAAGAGGCCAGAATTGGAGGAGCGCAGAGATCTCGGAGGGATGTAGGGCTGGAGGAGGTTACAGAGATAGGGAGGGGGGCGAGGCCACGGAGGGATTTGAAAATGAGGATGAGAATTTTAAAATCGAGGCGTTCCCGGACCGGGAGCCGATGTAGGTCAGCGAGCACAGGGGGTGATGGGTGAACGGGACTCGGCCTGAGTTGGGATACGGGCAACAGAGCTTTGGATGAGCTGAAGTTTATGGAGGGTGGAAGGTGGGAGACCGGCCAGGAGAGCGTTGGGATAGTCGAGTCTGGAGGTAACAAAGGGACGGAGGAGGGTTTCAGCAGCAGATGGGCTGAGGCAGGGGCGTGATGTACCCTGAGAAAGACATATATTATTAATACACTGCTGGTTATTGAGGATTTGACACTGTCGGATTCCTTATTGAATGGGTTTCTAAATGACTTTGCTACATTCCCGTTAAAAGCTCTGTGCTTTACCCTGTCCTGCAGCCAGGATTCTTGCTCGGTGAAATCCGATTGCGATCCGGCAATCAGAACTAAGTTGCTGCTCCGTCACTCTGGGTAATGATTCCCTCCCAATGCCACACTGCACCAGATTGTAGGTATACTGTCGAAAGCGGGGGTCGATGCTGCTCAGCCAGTCGGCCAGGTTGCTGGGGTCACACGCGGAGTAGTTGGCGTAAGTTTTTAACTCAGTGAGTTCTCGGCGAAATCTGTAAAAGAACAACAGTTTCTGGCAATGAAATGGCAGAACAACACGTTCCATTTGTACTAAAACCACTATCACATCTACTCCCCATCAAACACTCCCGGGGCAGGTACAGCACGGGTTAGATACAGAGTAAAGCTCCCTCTACACTGTCCCATCAAACACTCCCAGGGCAGGTACAGCATGGGTTAGATACAGAGTAAAGCTCCCTCTACACTGTCCCATCAAACACTCCCAGAGCAGGTACAGCATGGGTTAGATACAGAGTAAAGCTCCCTCTACACTGTCCCATCAAACACTCCCAGAGCAGGTACAGGGTTAGATACAGAGTAAAGCTCCCTCTACACTGTCCCATCAAACACTCCCAGAGCAGGTACAGGGTTAGATACAGAGTAAAGCTCCCTCTACACTGTCCCATCAAAGGGTCATCTCGGGATGTTCTATAAATAAGAGGAAAGAATGTACGTAATTCTCGCACCTTCTCCGTGTGATGCTGGACAATATTCCCAAATCTTCCTGTAATTCCGAATCAGAAACCATCAGCAGCAGGTCTCCATCAACCTGCAGGTCCTGGCAGGTACAGAAATCTGGTTAGAGTTTGCAGTAACAGGTTAACTGAGACACAGTCACACACACAAGGACACGCACACACACACAGACACGCACACAAGGACACGCACACACACACAGACACGCACACAAGGACACGCACACAGACACGCACACACAGACACGCACACAAGGACACGCACACGCACCACAGACACGCACACAAGGACACGCACACACACACAGACACGCACACAAGGACACGCACACACGGACACGCACACACGGACACGCACACACGGACACGCACACAAGGACACGCACACAAGGACACGCACACAAGGACACGCACACAAGGACACGCACACAAGGACACGCACACAAGGACACGCACACACACACAGACACGCACACAAGGACACGCACACACAGACACGCACACAAGGACACGCACACACGGACACGCACACACGGACACGCACACAAGGACACGCACACAAGGACACGCACACACAGACACACACACATGTACTGACACACATACACACAAGTATCCTCACACACACATACAAATATACCAACATGCACACACATATACAAACAAGTATACCGGCACACATACATACAAATATACCCACACATATATACACACAAGTGTACAAATACGCTTGTCTTTGTGTGTAGGTTTGATGTCTGCGTGTGTGGATTGTGGATCTACTTTATTAACAATTTTACACCTTTGATTTTAACAAACAGTTCAGCAGCTGCCTCTCATCTCCAGACTGATTGTCCGTTCAGACACTCCCTGCATTCGCTCCATAACCTGCGTCGAGATTACGAGGCAGAAACAGGCCCTGCCAGTCTGTGTTGGGTGTTCCCTGGGCCCTGGAATGACACAGGCTGCAGTCCAGCCTGTCCTCCCTCACCAAGAATCTCTCGCAGTAGGTGATGAATCCAATCTGCTGCAGCCACGTCTGAACCTCTCCAGATTTCCAGTTGGGACGGCGGGAGAGAGTCGGCGAGGGATCGCCTCTCCTGTCAGACACAGGGCTTTCTTAGCCAGGGTGGAGACGGTGGAGTTGCTGGAATAACTGACGATTCTCTTCAGGCTCTGGGTGGCTCCGATCTCGTGGAATATCTGAAAACATACCAGGAACACTCTCACTGCGGAATTACAAGCCCCCACCCAATGGCGGGTTTCATAATCGGTCGCTCTCCCCACCCAGGCACAGGGTGGGACAACACCGTGTCAGGGAACAGCGACCCCCAGAGAGAGGGAGTGGGGAACGAGGGGTGACCCAGTGTCAGAGGAGGAGAGAGGGAGTGGGGAACGAGGGGTGATCCAGTGTCAGAGGAGGAGAGAGGGAGTGGGGAACGAGGGGTGACCCAGTGTCAGAGGAGGAGAGAGAGGGAGTGGGGAACGAGGGGTGACCCAGTGTCAGAGGAGGAGAGAGAGGGAGTGGGGAACGAGGGGTGATCCAGTGTCAGAGGAGGAGAGAGGGAGTGGGGAACGAGGGGTGATCCAGTGTCAGAGGAGGAGAGAGGGAGTGGGGAACGAGGGGTGACCCAGTGTCAGAGAGAGAGAGGGAGTGGGGAACGAGGGGTGACCCAGTGTCAGAGGAGGAGAGAGAGGGAGTGGGGAATGAGGGGTGACCCAGTGTCAGAGGAGGAGGAGAGAGGGAGTGGGGAACGAGGGGTGACCCAGTCTCGGAGGAGGAGAGAGGGAGTGGGGAACGAGGGGTGACCCAGTCTCGGTGGAGGAGAGAGGGAGTGGGGAACGAGGGGTGACCCAGTGTCAGAGGAGGAGAGAGGGAGTGGGGAACGAGGGGTGACCCAGTCTCGGAGGAGGAGAGAGGGAGTGGGGAACGAGGGGTGACCCAGTGTCAGAGGAGGAGAGAGGGAGTGGGGAACGAGGGGTGACCAGTCTCGGAGGAGGAGAGAGGGAGTGGGGAACGAGGGGTGACCCAGTGTCGGAGGAGGAGAGAGGGAGTGGGGAACGAGGGGTGACCCAGTGTCAGAGGAGGAGAGAGAGGGAGTGGGGAACGAGGGGTGACCCAGTCTCAGAGGAGGAGAGAGGGAGTGGGGAACGAGGGGTGACCCAGTCTCAGAGGAGGAGGAGAGAGGGAGTGGGGAACGAGGGGTGACCCAGTGTCAGAGGAGGAGGAGAGAGGGAGTGGGGAACGAGGGGTGACCCAGTCTCAGAGGAGGAGAGAGAGGGAGTGGGGAACGAGGGGTGACCCAGTGTCGGAGGAGGAGAGAGGGAGTGGGGAACGAGGGGTGATCCAGTGTCAGAGGAGGAGAGAGGGAGTGGGGAACGAGGGGTGATCCAGTGTCAGAGGAGGAGAGAGGGAGTGGGGAACGAGGGTGACCCAGTGTCAGAGGAGGAGAGAGGGAGTGGGGAACGAGGGGTGATCCAGTGTCAGAGGAGGAGAGAGGGAGTGGGGAACGAGGGGTGATCCAGTGTCAGAGGAGGAGAGAGGGAGTGGGGAACGAGGGGTGACCCAGTGTCAGAGGAGGAGAGAGAGGGAGTGGGGAACGAGGGGTGATCCAGTGTCAGAGGAGGAGAGAGGGAGTGGGGAACGAGGGGTGATCCGTGTCAGAGGAGAGAGAGGGAGTGGGGAACGAGGGGTGACCCAGTGTCAGAGGAGGAGAGAGAGGAGTGGGGAATGAGGGGTGACCCAGTGTCAGAGGAGGAGGAGAGAGGGAGTGGGGAACGAGGGGTGACCCAGTGTCAGAGGAGGAGAGAGAGGGAGTGGGGAACGAGGGGTGACCCAGTCTCAGAGGAGGAGGAGAGAGGGAGTGGGGAACGAGGGGTGACCCAGTGTCAGAGGAGGAGGAGAGAGGGAGTGGGGAACGAGGGGTGACCCAGTCTCAGAGGAGGAGAGAGAGGGAGTGGGGAACGAGGGGTGACCCAGTGTCGGAGGAGGAGAGAGGGAGTGGGGAACGAGGGGTGATCCAGTGTCAGAGGAGGAGAGAGGGAGTGGGGAACGAGGGGTGATCCAGTGTCAGAGGAGGAGAGAGGGAGTGGGGAACGAGGGGTGACCCAGTGTCAGAGGAGGAGAGAGGGAGTGGGGAACGAGGGGTGATCCAGTGTCAGAGGAGGAGAGAGGGAGTGGGGAACGAGGGGTGATCCAGTGTCAGAGGAGGAGAGAGGGAGTGGGGAACGAGGGGTGACCCAGTGTCAGAGGAGGAGAGAGAGGGAGTGGGGAACGAGGGGTGATCCAGTGTCAGAGGAGGAGAGAGGGAGTGGGGAACGAGGGGTGATCCAGTGTCAGAGGAGGAGAGAGGGAGTGGGGAACGAGGGGTGATCCAGTGTCAGAGGAGAGAGAGGGAGTGGGGAACGAGGGGTGACCCAGTGTCAGAGGAGGAGAGAGAGGGAGTGGGGAATGAGGGGTGACCCAGTGTCAGAGGAGGAGGAGAGAGGGAGTGGGGAACGAGGGGTGACCCAGTGTCAGAGGAGGAGAGAGATGGAGTGGGGAATGAGGGGTGACCCAGTGTCAGAGGAGGAGGAGAGAGGGAGTGGGGAACGAGGGGTGACCCAGTCTCGGAGGAGGAGAGAGGGAGTGGGGAACGAGGGGTGACCCAGTCTCAGAGGAGGAGTGAGGGAGTGGGGAACGAGGGGTGACCCAGTGTCAGAGGAGGAGAGAGAGGGAGTGGGGAACGAGGGGTGACCCAGTGTCAGAGGAGGAGAGAGAGGGAGTGGGGAATGAGGGGTGACCCAGTGTCAGAGGAGGAGAGAGAGGGAGTGGGGAATGAGGGGTGACCCAGTGTCAGAGGAGGAGGAGAGAGGGAGTGGGGAACGAGGGGTGACCCAGTCTCGGAGGAGGAGAGAGGGAGTGGGGAACGAGGGGTGACCCCAGTCTCGGAGGAGGAGAGAGGGAGTGGGGAACGAGGGGTGACCCAGTCTCGGAGGAGGAGAGAGGAGTGGGGAACGAGGGGTGATCCAGTGTCAGAAGAGTAGAGAGAGGGAGTGGGAACGAGGGGTGACCCAGTGTCAGAGGAGGAGGAGAGAGGGAGTGGGGAACGAGGGGTGACCCAGTGTCAGAGGAGGAGAGAGGGAGTGGGGAACGAGGGGTGGACCCAGTGTCAGAGGAGGAGAGAGAGGGAGTGGGGAACGAGGGGTGACCCAGTCTCAGAGGAGGAGAGAGGGAGTGGGGAACGAGGGGTGACCCAGTGTCAGAGGAGGAGGAGAGAGGGAGTGGGGAACGAGGGGTGATCCAGTGTCAGAGGAGGAGAGAGGGAGTGGGGAACGAGGGGTGACCCAGTCTCAGAGGAGGAGAGAGGGAGTGGGGAACGAGGGGTGACCCAGTCTCAGAGGAGGAGAGAGGGAGTGGGGAACGAGGGGTGACCCAGTCTCAGAGGAGGAGAGAGAGGGAGTGGGAACGAGGGGTGACCCAGTGTCAGAGGAGGAGAGAGGGAGTGGGGAACGAGGGGTGACCCAGTGTCAGAGGAGGAGGAGAGAGGGAGTGGGGAACGAGGGGTGACCCAGTCTCAGAGGAGGAGGAGAGAGGGAGTGGGAACGAGGGGTGACCCAGTGTCAGAGGAGGAGAGAGGGAGTGGGGAACGAGGGGTGACCAGTGTCAGAGGAGGAGAGAGAGGGAGTGGGGAACGAGGGGTGACCCAGTCTCAGAGGAGGAGAGAGGGAGTGGGGAACGAGGGGTGACCCAGTGTCAGAGGAGGAGGAGAGAGGGAGTGGGGAACGAGGGGTGATCCAGTGTCAGAGGAGGAGAGAGGGAGTGGGGAACGAGGGGTGACCCAGTCTCAGAGGAGGAGGAGAGAGGGAGTGGGGAACGAGGGGTGACCCAGTCTCAGAGGAGGAGAGAGGGAGTGGGGAACGAGGGGTGACCCAGTCTCAGAGGAGGAGAGAGAGGGAGTGGGGAACGAGGGGTGACCCAGTGTCAGAGGAGGAGAGAGGGAGTGGGGAACGAGGGGTGACCCAGTGTCAGAGGAGGAGGAGAGAGGGAGTGGGGAACGAGGGGTGACCCAGTCTCAGAGGAGGAGGAGAGAGGGAGTGGGGAACGAGGGGTGACCAGTCTCAGAGGAGGAGAGAGAGGAGTGGGGAACGAGGGGTGACCCAGTGTCAGAGGAGGAGAGAGAGGGAGTGGGGAACGAGGGGTGACTCAGTGTCAGAGGAGGAGAGAGAGGGAGTGGGGAACGAGGGGTGATCCAGTGTCAGAGGAGGAGAGAGGGAGTGGGGAACGAGGGGTGACTCAGTGTCAGAGGAGGAGAGAGAGGGAGTGGGGAACGAGGGGTGACCCAGTGTCAGAGGAGGAGAGAGAGGGAGTGGGGAACGAGGGGTGACCCAGTCTCAGAGGAGGAGGAGAGAGGGAGTGGGGAACGAGGGGTGATCCAGTGTCAGAGGAGGAGAGAGAGGGAGTGGGGAACGAGGGGTGACCCAGTCTCAGAGGAGGAGGAGAGAGGGAGTGGGGAACGAGGGGTGACCCAGTCTCGGAGGAGGAGGAGAGAGGGAGTGGGGAACGAGGGGTGATCCAGTGTCAGAGGAGGAGAGAGGGAGTGGGGAACGAGGGGTGACCCAGTCTCAGAGGAGGAGGAGAGAGGGAGTGGGGAACGAGGGGTGACCCAGTCTCGGAGGAGGGAGGGAGTGGGGAACGAGGGGTGACCCAGTGTCGGAGGAGGAGAGAGGGAGTGGGGAACGAGGGGTGACCCAGTCTCGGAGGAGGGAGGGAGTGGGGAACGAGGGGTGACCCAGTGTCAGAGGAGGAGAGAGGGAGTGGGGAACGAGGGGTGACCCAGTGTCGGAGGAGGAGAGAGGGAGTGGGGAACGAGGGGTGACCCAGTCTCGGAGGAGGGAGGGAGTGGGGAACGAGGGGTGACCCAGTGTCGGAGGAGGAGAGAGGGAGTGGGGAACGAGGGGTGACCCAGTCTCGGAGGAGGGAGGGAGTGGGGAACGAGGGGTGACCCAGTCTCGGTGGAGGAGAGAGGGAGTGGGAACGAGGGGTGACCCAGTGTCAGAGGAGGAGGAGAGAGGGAGTGGGGAACGAGGGGTGACCCAGTCTCAGAGGAGGAGAGAGAGGGAGTGGGGGAACGAGGGGTGACCCAGTCTCGGAGGAGGGAGGGAGTGGGGGAACGAGGGGTGACCCAGTCTCGGAGGAGGGAGGGAGTGGGGAACGAGGGGTGACCCAGTGTCGGAGGAGGAGAGAGGGAGTGGGGAACGAGGGGTGACCCAGTCTCGGAGGAGGGAGGGAGTGGGGAACGAGGGGTGACCCAGTCTCGGTGGAGGAGAGAGGGAGTGGGGGAACGAGGGGTGACCCAGTGTCGGAGGAGGAGAGAGGGAGTGGGGGAACGAGGGGTGACCCAGTGAAGGCCTCAGGCTGTAACCCAGGATACCCTGACCCTTCACCACACGGAACAGCATGAACAAGGGGGCCGGTGGGAGGGAGAATGGCCGGGGATCCAGGCCCCGCCAGCTTGCATGCTGAGGGAGGGATATTAGATTTGGGCCTCACTGCCCAATCTTTCCAGCCATCCCATCCAAGTTGGGGCAGGATAATGGAGAACTCCCAGGCCGTTAACACAAAGGGGATTATTTTAGGGGTGATTCTCGCTCCCAATAGTGAATATCGGTGGCGGAGAATCGGGGCGATAATATCGGGGAGCGTGGAACGGTCACATCAGCCCTGAACAAGAAAAGACTCGTCATCTCATCTTCAATCCTGCCTCCACCCTCCGGCCCTCCTCTCCATCTCATTCCCTCCTCCTCTATCTTTTCCATCTCAGTCCTCTCACTCTCCTCCTCCCTTTACCACTTATCCACTCGCCCCGTTACTTTCCCTCACTCTCTAGCTTCCTTTTCTCACTCTGTCCATCCTCTTTTTCTCTCTCCCTTCTCTTTCTCTTTCCCTCCTCTCTCTTCCTTTCTCCCTCACTCTTCCCTTTCTCCCTCTCTCCCTCCCCTCTCTCACACCTCTTCCCCCCTCTCTCCCTTCCTCCTTTCTCTCTTTTCTCTCTCTCTCTCCCCCTCCCTCCCTCCCCACTCTCTCCCCCTCCCCACTCTCTCCCTCCCACCCTCCCCATTCTCTCTCTCTCCCTCCCTCCCCACTCTCTCTCCCCTCCCTCCCTCCCCCACTCTCTCTCTCTCCCTCCCTCCCCACTCTCTCCCTCCCTCCCTCCCCACTCTCTCCCCTCCCTCCTCCCCACCTCTCACTCCCACCCTCCCCCTCTCTCATCTCACCCTCCCTCCCTCCCCACTCTCTCCCACCCTCCCTCCCCATTCTCTCTCTCTCCCTCCCTCCCCACTCTCTCTCTCACCCTCCCTCCCCACACTCTCTCTCTCTCTCTCCCTCCCCACTCTCTCTCTCTCCCTCCCTCCCTCCCCACTCTCTCCCTCCCTCCCTCCCCATTCTCTCTCTCTCCTCCCTCCCCACTCTCTCTCTCTCCCTCCCTCCCACTCTCTCTCTCTCCCTCCCTCCCTCCCCACTCTCTCACTCACCACCCTCCCCACTCTCTCCCTCCCTCCCTCCCCACCTCTCTCCCCCTCCCTCCCTCCCCACTCTCTCTCTCTCCCTCCCTCCCCACTCTCTCTCTCTCCCTCCCTCCCCACTCTCTCTCACTCCCGCCCTCCCCCATTCTCTCTCTCACCCTCCCTCCCCACACCTCTCTCTCACCCTCCCTCCCCACTCTCTCTCACTCCCTCCCTCCCCACTCTCTCTCTCTCCCTCCCTCCCCACACTCTCTCACTCCCTCCCTCCCCACTCTCTCTCCCTCCCTCCCTCCCCACTCTCTCACCCTCCCTCCCTCCCACACTCTCACCTCACCCTCCCTCCCCACTCTCTCTCTCTCTCTCTCCCTCCCCACTCTCTCCCCCTCCCTCCCTCCCCACTCTCTCTCTCTCCCTCCCTCCCCACTCTCTCCCCTCCCTCCTCCCCACTCTCTCTCCCTCCCCACTCTCTCTCCCTCCCTCCCTCCCCACTCTCTCTCTCTCCCTCCCTCCCCACACTCTCTCCCCCTCCCTCCCTCCCCACTCTCTCTCTCTCCCCTCCCTCCCCACTCTCTCTCTCTCCCTCCCCACTCTCTCTCCCTCCCTCCCACCCCACCTCTCTCTCTCTCCCTCCCTCCCCACTCTCTCCCCCTCCCTCCCTCCCCACTCTCTCTCTCTCCCTCCCCACTCTCTCCCCCTCCCTCCCTCCCCACTCTCTCTCTCTCCCTCCCTCCCCACTCTCTCTCTCTCCCTCCCACTCTCTCTCTCTCTCTCCCTCCCCACTCTCTCTCCCTCCCTCCCTCCCCACTCTCTCTCCCTCCCTCCCTCCCCACTCTCTCTCTCTCCCTCCCTCCCCACTCTCTCCCCCTCCCTCCCTCCCCACTCTCTCTCTCTCCCTCCCCACTCTCTCTCCCTCCCTCCCTCCCCACTCTCTCTCTCTCCCTCCCTCCCCACTCTCTCCCCCTCCCTCCCTCCCCACTCGCTCTCTCTCCCTCCCCACTCTCTCTCTCTCCCTCCCTCCCCACTCTCTCTCTCTCTCTCCCTCCCCACTCTCTCTCTCTCCCTCCCTCCCCACTCTCTCTCTCTCCCTCCCCACTCTCTCCCCCTCCCCACTCTCTCTCTCTCCCTCCCTCCCTCCCCCACTCTCTCCCTCCCTCCCTCCCCACTCTCTCCCTCCCTCCCTCCCTCCCCACTCTCTCCCTCCCTCCCTCCCCACTCTCTCTCCCTCCCTCCCCACTCTCTCCCCTCCCCACTCTCTCTCTCTCCCTCCCTCCCTCCCCACTCTCTCCCTCCCTCCCTCCCCACTCTCTCCCTCCCTCCCTCCCCACTCTCTCCCTCCCTCCCTCCCCACTCTCTCCCTCCCTCCCTCCCCACTCTCTCCCTCCCTCCCTCCCCACTCTCTCCCTCCCTCCCTCCCCACTCTCTCCCCCTCCCCACTCTCTCTCTCTCCCTCCCTCCCTCCCCACTCTCTCCCTCCCTCCCTCCCCCACTCTCTCCCTCCCTCCCTCCCCACTCTCTCCCTCCCTCCCTCCCCACTCTCTCCCTCCCTCCCTCCCCACTCTCTCTCTCTCCCTCCCTCCCCATTCTCTCTCTCTCTCTCCCTCCCTCCCCACTCTCTCTCTCTCTCCCCCTCCCCACTCTCTCTCCCTCCCTCCCTCCCCACTCTCTCCCCCTCCCCACTCTCTCCCTCCCTCCCTCCCCACTCTCTCTCTCCCTGTGGGTACCTGTGTCTTTTTTCTGCCTGGATTTAATGCCCGCCTCCACACACAGGGTAAAAAAGCTGCCACGCACTGGGCCTCCAGCCTCGAGCTGTCCAAGAGCTGCACCAGACGCTGGAGGTCGTAGGCCCGTGCGGCCCTGGGAGTTGTCCGTGCTGTCCAGCCAATCCTGCACAAACTCCTCCGGGTGAAGGGAGGCAATGAAAGGTTCCACCAAGTCCAAGGTCCCCCGACTTCTCCACCTTCTCCTCGATCTCCTTGTTTGTTGCCAGGACGGTGATGGCCAGACAAGCCTGGAATCGCACCAGCTCGTCCTTGGAGAAGGCGAGGGGGAACAGCCAGTCAGCCGCATTCTTCGCTATCATGAGCCGCTGATTGGCGTGCCCCGCCGTGCATGGCGCAGTTTGCCAGCGCCGCGGCGCAGTGCCGCAGGATGGTGGAATCGTCACTGCGGCACCAGTACAGGACGGAGTCCAGGCCGCCGTTGGTGATGAGGAGGTAGGAGGTCTGCTCCGTGTGTTTGAACATGTGCTGCAGGATCCCCGAGACAGCCCTCGCTAGCTGGCTATCACCACGGTCCTTCGCCAGGTCCAGAATCACTCCCAGACCCGTCCGAGCCACTCGGTCCCTGGAGGGGGGGGGGGGAGATAAAAAATCACAGCCCACGAGAAAAGATCAGTCGCGGGATGGTACAACATCAAGAACAGACCAATGCCCATA
>NC_090352.1:38682216-38729716 GCF_035084215.1 Heptranchias perlo
CGCTGCACTGTCTGAGGGTCAGTACTGAGGGAGCGCTGCACTGTCGGAGGGTCAGTACTGAGGGAGCGCTGCACTGTCGGAGGGTCAGTACTGAGGGAGCGCTGCACTGTCGGAGGGTCAGTACTGAGGGAGCGCTGCACTGTCGGAGGGTCAGTACTGAGGGAGCGCTGCACTGTCGGAGGGTCAGTACTGAGGGAGTGCTGCACTGTCGGAGGGTCAGTACTGAGGGAGTGCTGCACTGTCGGAGGGTCAGTACTGAGGGAGTGCTGCACTGTCGGAGGGTCAGTACTGAGGGAGTGCTGCACTGTCGGAGGGTCAGTACTGAGGGAGTGCTGCACTGTCGGAGGGTCAGTACTGAGGGAGTGCTGCACTGTCGGAGGGTCAGTACTGAGGGAGTGCTGCACTGTCGGAGGGTCAGTACTGAGGGAGTGCTGCACTGTCGGAGGGTCAGTACTGAGGGAGTGCTGCACTGTCGGAGGGTCAGTACTGAGGGAGTGCTGCACTGTCGGAGGGTCAGTACTGAGGGAGTGCTGCACTGTCGGAGGTTCAGTACTGAGGGAGTGCTGCACTGTCGGAGGGTCAGTACTGAGGGAGTGCTGCACTGTCGGAGGGTCAGTACTGAGGGAGTGCTGCACTGTCGGAGGGTCAGTACTGAGGGAGCGCTGCACTGTCGGAGGTGCCGTCTTTCGAACGAGACGTTAAACTGAGGCCCCGTCTGCCCCCTCAGGTGGCTGTAAAAGATCCCAGGGCCAGTAATGGAAGAGCAGGGGGAGTTCTCCCCGGTGTCCTGGGGCCAATATTTATCCCTCAACCAACGTCACTAAAAGCAGATTATCTGGTCATTATCACATTTCTGTTTGTGGGATCTTGCTGTGCGCAAATTGGCTGCCGGGTTTCCTCCACTACAAACAGTGACGACACTTCAAAAAGTACCTCATTGCTTTGGGACGTCCCGAAGTGGTGAAAGGTGCGATCGAAAGGGAAATCTTTCTTTCTTTACTTGTCAGAAAATAGGGACATCAATGGAAACTACACTGAATAGAATCATCGAACCTGACAGCACAGAAGGAGGCCATTCGGCCCATCGTGCCTGTGCCGGCTCTTGTACAGCACTGTCCAATTAGTCCCACACCCCAGCTTTTTCCCATAACCCTGCGAATTAGTCCAATTCCCTTTTGAAAGTTCCCATGGAATCTTTCAGGGAGTGCGTTCCAGATCTTAACAACTCGCTGCGTAAAAACATTTCTGCTCGTTTCCTGTCTAGTTTGTGAGATTAATTGTCTTTGATTCTAGTTGTAAGTGTGGGTTTTTTTTTGTCCTTTCTCTGACACAAATATCTGATCTTCGTTTGCTTGCTTCTCCCGAGCTCTGTCTGCTGCTGGTGTTTGAATAGAAGGAACTGGTCACTTCCCCAGGAAAGAGCGACATTTCCTCAGGAGCAAGCCAGACACTGAGCTCAGGATCTGGGGACAGCGTGCTCTGTACCCGGGTACAGGACACCATTCACTCTGGGGCGTGGGGTAAGGGGGGAGAGGGCAGAGCCAACGAGAATCGACAAACCAGCTCCAGACAAAACACGGCAAGCTTGCACACCGACCAGCCATGGGACCCCTGCTCCTCCTGGTCAGCCTCTACCCTCTGACCTGGACCTCTCACATCCAGCCACTCAACCCCAACAGCACCAACATCTGTCAGTCAGCAAGGTAATTCCATCACTTTTGTTTGCCTTCTTGAATTTTTCCCCATAGTTGAGCGTTCTCTCTAAGATTGCTGTGTGTTCATCGCGGTCCTGACTCTCTTTGTATCTCCGAGCTTCTGTCTCCATCTCTGTGTCTGTTTCTCTCTCTCTCTCTCCTTTATTGGACTCAATCTCTGCCTCGCTCCCTGTTTATCCTTCTCTCACCAGCTCCCTGTCTGTCCCTGAGCGACTCTGTCCCTGAGCGACTCTGTCCCTGAGCGACTCTGTCCCTGAGCGACTCTGTCCCTGAGCGACTCTGTCCCTGAGCGACTCTGTCCCTGAGCGACTCTGTCCCTGAGCGACTCTGTCCCTGAGCGAGCCTGTCGCTGAGCGACTCTGTCCCTGAGCGACTCTGTCCCTGAGCGACTCTGTCCCTGAGCGAGTCTGTCCCTGAGCGAGTCTGTCCCTGAGCGAGTCTGTCCCTGAGCGACTCTGTCCCTGAGCGAGCCTGTCCCTGAGCGAGCCTGTCCCTGAGCGACTCTGTCCCTGAGCGACTCTGTCCCTGAGCGACTCTGTCCCTGAGCGAGTCTGTCCCTGAGCGACTCTGTCCCTGAGCGACTCTGTCCCTGAGCGACTCTGTCCCTGAGCGACTCTGTCCCTGAGCGACTCTGTCCCTGAGCGACTCTGTCCCTGAGCGACTCTGTCCCTGAGCGAGTCTGTCTCTGAGCGACTCTGTCCCTGAGCGACTCTGTCCCTGAGCGACTCTGTCCCTGAGCGACTCTGTCCCTGAGCGAGTCTGTCCCTGAGCGACTCTGTCCCTGAGCGACTCTGTCTCTGAGCGACTCTGTCCCTGAGCGAGCCTGTCCCTGAGCGAGCCTGTCCCTGAGCGAGTCTGTCCCTGAGCGACTCTGTCTCTGAGCGAGTCTGTCCCTGAGCGACTCTGTCTCTGAGCGACTCTGTCCCTGAGCGAGCCTGTCCCTGAGCGAGCCTGTCCCTGAGCGAGCCTGTCCCTGAGCGAGCCTGTCCCTGAGCGAGCCTGTCCCTGAGCGAGCCTGTCCCTGAGCGAGCCTGTCCCTGAGCGACTCTGTCCCTGAGCGACTCTGTCCCTGAGCGAGCCTGTCGCTGAGCGAGCCTGTCGCTGAGCGAGCCTGTCTCTGAGCGACTCTGTCCCTGAGCGACTCTGTCCCTGAGCGACTCTGTCCCTGAGCGAGCCTGTCCCTGAGCGAGCCTGTCACTGAGCGACTCTGTCCCTGAGCGACTCTGTCCCTGAGCGACTCTGTCCCTGAGCGAGTCTGTCCCTGAGCGACTCTGTCCCTGAGCGACTCTGTCCCTGAGCGAGCCTGTCCCTGAGCGACTCTGTCTCTGAGCGAGTCTGTCCCTGAGCGAGTCTGTCCCTGAGCGAGTCTGTCCCTGAGCGACTCTGTCCCTGAGCGACTCTGTCCCTGAGCGACTCTGTCCCTGAGCGACTCTGTCCCTGAGCGAGTCTGTCCCTGAGCGAGTCTGTCTCTGAGCGACTCTGTCCCTGAGCGACTCTGTCCCTGAGCGACTCTGTCCCTGAGCGACTCTGTCCCTGAGCGACTCTGTCCCTGAGCGACTCTGTCCCTGAGCGACTCTGTCCCTGAGCGACTCTGTCCCTGAGCGACTCTGTCCCTGAGCGACTCTGTCCCTGAGCGACTCTGTCCCTGAGCGACTCTGTCTCTGAGCGACTCTGTCCCTGAGCGAGCCTGTCCCTGAGCGAGTCTGTCCCTGAGCGACTCTGTCTCTGAGCGAGTCTGTCCCTGAGCGACTCTGTCTCTGAGCGACTCTGTCCCTGAGCGAGCCTGTCCCTGAGCGAGCCTGTCCCTGAGCGAGCCTGTCCCTGAGCGAGCCTGTCGCTGAGCGACTCTGTCCCTGAGCGACTCTGTCCCTGAGCGACTCTGTCCCTGAGCGACTCTGTCCCTGAGCGACTCTGTCCCTGAGCGAGCCTGTCGCTGAGCGAGCCTGTCTCTGAGCGACTCTGTCCCTGAGCGACTCTGTCCCTGAGCGACTCTGTCCCTGAGCGAGCCTGTCGCTGAGCGACTCTGTCCCTGAGCGACTCTGTCCCTGAGCGACTCTGTCCCTGAGCGAGTCTGTCCCTGAGCGAGTCTGTCCCTGAGCGACTCTGTCCCTGAGCGAGCCTGTCCCTGAGCGACTCTGTCTCTGAGCGAGTCTGTCCCTGAGCGAGTCTGTCCCTGAGCGAGTCTGTCCCTGAGCGACTCTGTCCCTGAGCGACTCTGTCCCTGAGCGACTCTGTCCCTGAGCGACTCTGTCCCTGAGCGACTCTGTCCCTGAGCGAGCCTGTCCCTGAGCGACTCTGTCCCTGAGCGACTCTGTCCCTGAGCGACTCTGTCCCTGAGCGAGCCTGTCCCTGAGCGAGCCTGTCTCTGAGCGACTCTGTCCCTGAGCGACTCTGTCCCTGAGCGACTCTGTCCCTGAGCGACTCTGTCCCTGAGCGACTCTGTCTCTGAGCGAGCCTGTCCCTGAGCGAGCCTGTCCCTGAGCGAGCCTGTCCCTGAGCGACTCTGTCCCTGAGCGAGCCTGTCGCTGAGCGAGCCTGTCTCTGAGCGACTCTGTCCCTGAGCGACTCTGTCCCTGAGCGAGCCTGTCGCTGAGCGACTCTGTCTCTGAGCGACTCTGTCCCTGAGCGACTCTGTCCCTGAGCGAGTCTGTCCCTGAGCGAGTCTGTCCCTGAGCGACTCTGTCCCTGAGCGACTCTGTCCCTGAGCGACTCTGTCCCTGAGCGACTCTGTCCCTGAGCGACTCTGTCCCTGAGCGACTCTGTCTCTCTGCCTCACTTTCTCTCTCAGAGGCTCCCCAATGTGGCCCCTTTAAGTTGTTGCTTGTCTCTCTGTCGCCTCCTTTGCTGGGACCCCAGTATTTGGGTTACTTTGAGGCCCTCAGCCCATCACTTCCTCTGGGGATGTGACTCACACTCGAGCGGGGATTGTATTGTGTTGAACTCACCATCTAAACACAGGCTCATCTCACGGGTTAAAAATGAGCAACTTGTAATACTGGAGATAATAATTGGTACAAGTGCAGGAGTGAGTGGAAAAGATGATTTACTGTAAACTCTGCACTCTGACCCCTGTTTCATTCAATCTCTGCTGTTAGTTTGTTTCGGTCACTGACATTTACACAGCTGTTAAATCCCAGTCAGTACAACGATTCACCTCCTGTATAGAGAGGGGGGGTCACTCCAGGGGGTGGGGGTGAGGGAGAGGGAGAGGGAGGGGGGTCACTCCAGGGGCTGGGGGAGAGGGAGAGGGAGGGGGGTCACTCCAGGGGCTGGGAGTGAGGGAGAGGGGGTCACTCCAGGGGCTGGGGGTGAGGGAGAGGGAGAGGGAGAGAGGGTCACTCCGGGGTCTGGGAGTGAGGGAGAGGGGGTCACTCCAGGGGCTGGGAGTGAGGGAGAGGGAGAGGGAGAGGGGGTCACTCCAGGGGCTGAGGGAGAGGGAGAGGGAGAGAGGGTCACTCCGGGGTCTGGGGGTGAGGGAGAGGGAGAGAGGGTCACTCCGGGGTCTGGGGGTGAGGGAGAGGGAGAGGGAGAGAGGGTCACTCCGGGGTCTGGGGATGAGGGAGAGGGAGGGGGGTCACTCCAGGGGCTGGGGGTGAGGGAGAGGGAGAGGGAGAGAGGGTCACTCCGGGGTCTGCGGATGAGGGAGAGGGAGAGGGGGGTCACTCCAGGGGCTGGGGGTGAGGGAGAGGGAGAGAGGGTCACTCCGGGGTCTGGGGATGAGGGAGAGGGAGGGGGAGAGAGGGTCACTCCGGGGTCTGGGGATGAGGGAGAGGGAGAGAGGGTCACTCCAGGGGCTGGGGGTGAGGGAGAGGGAGAGGGAGAGAGGGTCACTCCGGGGTCTGGGGATGAGGGAGAGGGAGAGGGGGGTCACTCCAGGGGCTGGGGGTGAGGGAGAGGGAGAGGGAGAGAGGGTCACTCCGGGGTCTGGGGATGAGGGAGAGGGAGAGAGGGTCACTCCGGGGTCTGGGGATGAGGGAGAGGGAGAGGGGGGTCACTCCAGGGGCTGGGGGTAAGGGCCATGCAACCTTCTCCTGTAATTTGATTGGCTGTTACCTTTACGCACACTGATCAGACGCTCCCCACCGTGGCTCAGTCGGAACATGCACCACTGGGTGTGGCGCTGAGCCCCCACACACAGAGCAGGAAAGACCCAGGCTCCATTCTCGGCCTGTGCTCAGTTAACGGATCCCTCACTCGGAGAATCTTGGTTCCCACCTGAGGCCCAGGGAGGGAGCTGGCCGACGGCGACACTAACAGCAGGCCTTCAGACTGCTCCAAACCTTGTGTTGGAGGCCACATCTTGAGGGAGTTTCATTCCCCTTCCCGTTCCCAGATACCTCCCTCCAGCTGCTCAAACGCACAGATCCTGGTGTTTTTGATTCAGGCTTTATTCCCCAATGAGGCAACAGCCCCTTTGCCAAACCTCCAGGCCCAGGAGATTCAATCAGGACAACCCAGCGAACGGGAAATGGCCCAGAGGCGGGGGGGGGGGTACACGTGGCCCTCAGACATTGCCACAGACCAAATCGATTGTCAGTAACTCTCACACCTTCCTCGTCTTGCAGCGTTCCTCCCACATTGACCTGCTGTCCGGGCTGGAGACAGCGAGGGGACGAGTGCAGTATCGGTAAGTCCTCATCGCAACTTGTCGAAAATGTTTAAAAATTTTAATGAAACAAGTGTCTTGTATTGACAGTGAGAGCTGGAGGTGACATTCGGTACCTGACCTGTGACCCCTTCGATGTGAGTGACTGACTGTTATTTGGGTGGGATTGTGTGGTTGGTTAATTGGTTAATTGGTTGGTTAAGGATGTTGGGCGGGATTGTACTTGGTTGAGAGAAGGTTAGCGGGTGGTACGGCACCAGTCACTAGATTATCGGTTAGTTACCGGCCCTTCGCTCCAGCCAATCCGTGTCGGACTTTATCCTCCACCCGTGCAACTAGTTCTGGTTTTGCTCTGGATTTTTATTTGGCGACAAAACTACAAAAATTATCGTCATCGACCGTCTCCCTCCTCAGAGTGTTTTCATTCTCGGGGTGTGGCCGTCGCTGGCTAGGCCGGCATTTATTGCCCGTCCCTGGTTACCCTGAGGAGGAGGTGGTGGGGCCGCTTTCTGGAACCGTGTGGTGATATTGGGGGGTCTCGATGGTGTTGGGTAATGGTGATAAAGTGACCTCACTACGATGGTGGGGTGAGGGTGGGGGTGAGGGTGGGGGTGAGGGTGGGGGGTGAGGGTGGGGGCTGAGGGTGGGGGGTGAGGGTGGGGGGTGAGGGTGGGGGGTGAGGGTGGGGGCTGAGGGTGGGGGCTGAGGGTGGGGGTGAGGGTGGGGTGAGGGTGGGGGGTGAGGGTGAGGGTGAGGGTGGGGCTGAGGGTGGGGGTCTCGGTGAAGGTGAGAGTGGGGGTGGGGGTGAGGGTGGGGGTCTCGGTGAAGGTGAGGGTGGGGGTCTCGGTGAAGGTGAGGGTGGGGGTGGGGCTGAGGGTGGGAGTGAGGGTGGGGGTGAGGGTGGGGCTGAGGGTGAGGGTGACGGTGAGTAATTTGTTGCGGCCAGTAATTTATTACTCGGAGCCACTCAGAAAACCCGCGACTTTCCTCCTTGGGACTCGGAGACACCAGCGGACAGCAAAGGTGGGATATCACGACACACCGAACCATTTGCCGCTCTGGCAGGTTGTCGCAAGGCCTGAGTTTCGGGTTGGGATCTGGTGTGGGAGGGGGTGCTGAGACTGACAGGTGATATACGGTGTGTTACGGTTCACCAAAGGTGTGTATTGGGATATTGGGAGGGTATGTGCGATGTGATTGGCTGGGTGAGGGGGTTTAGCGGTATGTTAATCACCTCCCCTTTTATGATTGCTTTTGGCGGGTGTTGGCCATGACTCAGTGGGCCCCCCTCTCACCTCGGAGTCAGAAGGTCGTGTGTTCGAGCCCCACTCCAGAGACCTGAGCTCATAATCCAGGCCGACGCTCCCAGTGCCAGTACTGAGGGAGTGCTGCACTGTCAGAGGTGCCGTCTTTCAGATGAAACATTAAACCGAGGCCCCGTCTGCCCTCTCAGGTGGATGTAAAAGATCCCACGGCCACTATTTGAAGAAGAGCAGGGGGGAGTTCTCCCTGGGGCCAATATTTATCCCTCAACCAACATCACTAAAAACAGATTATCTGATCATTTATCTCATTGCTGTTTGTGGGATCTTGCTGTGCACAAATTGGCTGCCACGTTTCCTACATTACAACAGTGACTACACTTCAAAAGTACTTCATTGGCTGTAAAGCGCTTTGGGACGTCCTGAGGTTGTGAAAGGTGATATATAAATGCAAATCCTTCTTTTATTTCCTCCTAGCAATCTGCGAGCCACCGAACTCCTGCAGACCCGAGGAGATCTGTGTCAGACCGGGAGTATGCCGCTGTCCCCACGGATTCTTCGCAGCCAAATGCACGACCAGTAAGTGTTGTGTACTCACCTTCCACTCTCCATAAACTTCAGCTCGTCCAAAACTCTGCTGCCCCCCCGTATCCTGACTCGCACCGAGTCCCGTTCACCCATCACCCCCTGTGCTCGCTGACCTACATTGGCTCCCGGTCCGGGAACACCTCGATTTTAAAATTCTCATCCTCGTGTTCAAATCCCTCCATGGCCCTCGCCCCTCCCTATCTCTGTAACCTCCTCCAGCCCGACAACCCTCCGAGATCTCTGCGCTCCTCCAATTCTGGCCTCTTGCGCGTCCCCGATTTTAATCGCTCCACCATTGGCGGCCGTGCCTTCAGCTGCCTGGGCCCTAAGCTCTGGAATTCCCTCCCTAAACCTCTCCGCCTCTCTCTCCTCCTTTAAGACGCTCCTTAAAACCTACCTCTTTGACCAAGCTTTTGGTCACCTGTCCTAATATCTCTTGTGGCTCGGTGTCAAATTTTGTTTGATAATCGCTCCTGCGGAGCGCCTCAGGACGTCTCACTGCGTTAAAGGCGCTATATAAATGGGAGTTGTTGTGTAACCATGCGGGGAGTGTCCGAATGAAACATTTCCTGGTCTGCGGATGGAACCTGCCGTCCGGTCCCAGCCCATCCTTCCTGGCCTTACTCGACCTGTCGATCCGTTGCCAGGATTCTCAGTTGTTGCTTCTTCTCCCGCCCGGTGTTCTCCAGCGAGGGGAAGCAAAGGGACGCGGCTGACAATCTCACTGCTCGGATTCATCAGCGAATGAGAAAACACAGACACGATTAAAACCGATCCTTCTCCTCAAAGCAGAGAAGGTTACGGGGAGATTTAGTAGAGGTGTTCAAAATCATGAGGGGTTTGCTCGAGTAAATAGTGAGGGGAAACAGCTTCCAGTGGCAGGAGGGTCGGTAACCAGAGGACGCAGATTTAAGATAATTGGGGGAAAAAGCCAGAGGGGAGATGAGGAGAATTTTTTTACGCAGTGAGTTGTGATGATTACATAGAATTACATAGAATTTACACAGAAACAGGCCATTCGGCCCCACAGGTCTGTGCTGGTGTTTATGCTCCACACGAGCCTCCTCCCTCCCTACTTCATCTCACCCTATCAGCATATCCTTCTATTCCTTTCTCCCTCATGTGTTTATCCAGCTTCCCCTTAAATGTATCTACACTATTCACCTCAACTACTCCTTGTGGGAGTGAGTTCCACATTCTCACCACTCTCTGGGTAAAGAGGTTTCTCCTGAATTCCCTGGACTGCGCTGCCTGAAAGGACGGTGGGAACAGATTGAATAGTAACTTTCAAAAGGGAATTGGATAAATACTTGAAAAGGAAAGAAATTCGAGGGCTCTGGGGAAAGAGCGGGGGAGCGGGACTAATTGGATAGATCTTCCAAAGGGCCGGCACAGGCACGATGGGCCAAATGGCCTCCTCCTGTGCTGTAAGATTCTGTGATTAAACACAGTCCCCTCCCAGGCTCAGCGGGCGAGTACATCATCGCCTGTTAAGGCACTGAGCCAGACAGACCAGGGAGGCACCAGGCTCAATCTGAAACCTTTCCTCTGTTAGCCTTTGTGGGAGTGAGAATGCGATAGCTGCCCCTGAGCTGGATAAGGAAGAACCAGGAATCCCTGATCCTAATCCCAATCCCTGCTGGAAAGCGGGAATGTATTGCCATCAGCTGAGGTTGGGTTTTGGGGCGTCCACTGTGATGCCCTCCACAGTCAAATAGCCGGCACGCACTATCTAGGCTCATGCGTGATGGTTGGAAAGATCAAACCAGCTACAGGAGAGCGTCAGAATTTCACTCAGCACCTTCAGAACAGTGGGGGAGACTGGGAAAGAAGCACTTCCATCATTTATTTAATTTGTCCTTGGGATTTCTTCGTCTCCAAGATTGGGACCATCCATTCAGCTGCCTCTGCTGCTTCTTCCCCCTTCCCCTTGCCCACTAAGCCCACCCTTTCCTCCAATTCCCTCCCCACCTTAACCTTGGACCCTCCTCTCTCTACAATCTGCAGCAGGAGCCCAAACCCAGCCCTTTCTGAATCCGAGGCGGGAATACTCCCCCTGAGCCAGTGGTCACTCCGTCTGGACATGTGCACCCAGCGGGAAGTTAACCCCCTATTCAGAGACCCCCCCCCCCATATTCTAGTCTCCGCTCGCCAGGACTGTCTGGAATGGGGCTCGAACCCTTCACCTTCTGACTCAGAGGTGGGAAGTGTCTAGACCTGATGGTCTGGCCATCATGGGGCTGATCTTTACCTGCCCGTGTATATCAGCGGTGGCTCAGTGATTAACACTCCCTCTCCCTCTCTCTCTCCCTCTCTCTCTCTCTCGCCTCTTTGAGTCTGAAGGTCGTGGGTTCAAGCCCCACTCCAGAGACTTGAGCCCATAATCCAGGCTGACACTCCCACTGCAGTACTGAGGGAGTGCTGCACTGTCAGAGGTGCCGTCTTTCGGATGAGACGTAAAACTGAGGCCCCGTCTGCCCCTCTCAGGTGGATGTAAAAGATCCCACGGCCACTATTGGAAGAAGAGCAGGGGAGTTCTCCTGGGGCCAATATTTATCCCTCAACCAACATCACTAAAAAACAGATGATCTGGTCATTATCACATTGCTGTTTGTGGGATCTTGCTGTGTGCAAATTGGCTGCTACGTTTCGTACATTACTACACCTCAAATGTACTTCATTGGCCGTAAAGCGCTTTGGGACGTCCTGAGGTGTTGAAAGATGCGATGGAAATGCCAGCTCTTTCCTTTCTTCCTCCTCTTATTTCTGCAGGATGCCCTGACCAGTTCTGGGGACCGGATTGCCGGGATAGCTGCACGTGCCATCCGAACGGGAAGTGCGACGCGGTCTCGGGGAGGTGCTCCTGCAACCGGGACCGCTGGGGGGCGAACTGCGCCAGGAGCTGCCGATGCCAGCACGGGCACTGCCACCCCAGCTCGGGACGCTGTCTCTGCCAGCCCGGCTGGTGGGGCGCTGAGTGCAGCGTCGCCTGCCAGTGCCGCGACAGGTCGTCCACCTGCGATCAGCTGAGCGGCAGGTGCAACTGCTCCTCGGGGTTCTGGGGAAGGAGGTGCAACATCCAGTGCTTCTGCACCGGCTCCGCCTGCGACCAGCTCACGGGAGTGTGCGAGTGCCGCGAGGGGTGGTGGGGCACGCTGTGCAAGCGACGGTGCTCCTGCCGACATGGGGCATGTAACCCCGGGAACGGGATCTGCGCTTGTCATGCCGGTTTCCAAGGGAGGGACTGCGACGTGCCGTGTACAGCCGGGCTCTACGGAGAAGGCTGCAGCAGACGGTAAGAGCAAAGCAACATTATCAGGTATCGTAACGTCAGCGGCGTATCCAGTATACACTGTATGTAGTTATAGTGTGGTATTTGATGAGATTACACAGAATGTACAGCACAGAAACAGGCCGTTCGGCCCATCTGGTCCATGCCGGTGTTTATGCTCCACACGAGCCTCCTCCCTCCCCTCTTCATCTCACCCTATCAGCATATCCTTCTATTCCTTTCTCCCTCATGTGTTTATCCAGCTTCCCCTTAAATGTATCTACACTATTCACCTCAACTACTCCTTGTGGGAGTGTGGATGGTGTGTAGCACATCGCCTATATTTATACACAGATATATAGTTATGGATGTATTTGTCCACTGTCATCCAATAGAAACCACTGACTAACCACAGGTGTAAATATTCTTTCTGAATTGTAAATAAAAAATGACACTAAAAATATAAGATAGTCACTAATAAATCCAATCGGGAATTCAGGAGAAACTTCTTTACCCAGAGAGTGGTGAGAATGTGGAACTCACTCCCACAAGGAGTAGTTGAGGTGAATAGTGTAGATGGATTTAAGGGGAAGCTGGATAAACACACGAGGGAGAAAGGAATAGAAGGATATGCTGATAGGGTGAGATGAAGTAGGGAGGGAGGAGGCTCGTGTGGAGCATAAACACCAGCATGGACCTGTTGGGCCGAATGGCCTTTTTCTGTGCTGTACATTCTATGTAATGATCACCATCTTTGGTCATGTGATCTCAATATTCGTACGGTGTGTCTATTTAAACATTAATCTTTTTGTTGGTAAAATGATAAAAGGAAAAGCAGAGAGTGAGAGTGTTTCACTTCCTTGGTCACTGGATGGCGGGAGATGTTTGTTCAGTAATCACCGTGTGATGTACATTTACCTGCAGTGTGTGTGAGGCATTTTCTACTAAAATTAATGCTTGTGGTTAAAACTGTGTCACCCAACAGCTGGTGCTGGGCAGGGATTTCTATTGGACGACACTGGTTTATATTTCACTTACACACCGTTTTTCCACACCTAATCACTAGTGTGCACTCTGTGCCCGTCCAAACCAGCACCTGAAGCTGTGCAAATCAGCCTGAGCTCAGAATATTGGGAGCAAACAGCCCGTTTCCAGAGTCAGTGTAGATCCCGTCACTAGTGATTCCAGTCTGAACTACACCACTGGGGGAAAATTCAGAGCGTGTGAGGCCGGTATTTGGAGCTGAGGAGCAGAGAGGGATGTTCAGGCATGGACAGACCACACTGTATGTATTATGTAGGGTAGGGTATAGAACATACAGCATGTAATGTATTGAGTATAATTGATTCCATAGTGTACATCATGTTTAATATCAGGAGTCTGACTAACACTGGTCGTTCTCTGTAATAACATCATTCAGGAAGCTTTCCTCTGGTCAGTTTAATAGCAAAATCGTATATGGATAAATATTTGAAAAGGAAAAATTTGCAAGGTATGGGGAAACAGCAGAGGAGTGGGACTAAATTGGACAGCTCTTTCAAAGAGCAGGCACAAGCAAGAGGGGCCGAGTGGCCTCCTTCTGTACTTGTATCATTCTCTATGATTCTCACACAGCGAGACGTGCCCCACCAGTATGTGGTTGATTATATAGTACAGAATATTGTATATTGGAAAGAAAGAGCTTGCATTTATATAGCGCCTTTCACATCCTCAAGACCCCACTAGACGCTTCATAGAAGATGAAGTACTTGTTGAAGTGTAGTCACCGTTGTTATGTAGGCAAACACGGCAGTCAATTCAAGCAGAGCAAGGTCCCAAAAACAGCAGTGACATAAATGCCCAGTTAGTCTGGTTTTGGTTATGTCGATTGAGGGATAAATATTGACCAGGTCACCGGGGAGAACCCCCCTGCTCTTCTTCCAATAGTGGCCGTGAGATCTTTTACATCCACCTGAGAGGGCAGATGGGGCCTCGGTTTAACGTCTCATCCAAAAGACGGCACCTCCGTTAGTGCAGCGCTCCCTCAGTACTGACCCTCCGACAGTGCAGCGCTCCCTCAGTACTGACCCTCCGACAGTGCGGCGCTCCCTCAGCACTGACCCTCCGACAGTGCAGCGCTCCCTCAGTACTGACCCTCCGACAGTGCAGCGCTCCCTCAGCACTGACCCTCCGACAGTGCAGCGCTCCCTCAGTACTGACCCTCCGACAGTGCGGCGCTCCCTCAGCACTGACCCTCCAACAGTGCAGCGCTCCCTCAGTACCGACCCTCTGACAGTGCAGCGCTCCCTCAGTACTGACCCTCCGACAGTGCGGCGCTCCCTCAGCACTGACCCTCCGACAGTGCAGCGCTCCCTCAGTACTGACCCTCCGACAGTGCAGCGCTCCCTCAGCACTGACCCTCCGACAGTGCAGCGCTCCCTCAGTACCGACCCTCCGACAGTGCAGCGCTCCCTCAGTACCGACCCTCCGACAGTGCAGCGCTCCCTCAGTACTGACCCTCCGACAGTGCAGCGCTCCCTCAGTACTGCACTGGGAGTGTCGGCCTGGATTACATGCTCAAGTCTCTGGAGTGAGGACTTGAATGCATGACTTTAAAATGTCTGTTTGCCCTGGTCCAATTATCTGCCCCTTCTAATCCCTTCCATCTGAAGACTACATTTGCTCTTCATTCCCTTGTGTGCACTAGGGGAGGTCGACCAGTATACTTATAGATATTGCACATTTACTGTATTTTATGCGCAGATTGCTGTCACTGCATGCTGTACAATACTAGAACAATCGCATAGTATTACACCAGCCATAACTGGCTGTAACTATATAATGTGTTAAAAATCTTAGGACTGCCTGCACTTCCTGTAAACCTTTTCTGTTATAAATTCCTACGTCCACTTTTACAACGGAGAAAACCAATGTAAACTGTCACGCTGTAATTACACCCTCCTTCTAGTGGGGCACTGCAGTACCACCACTGGCGGCAGGATAAGCTCGCTGACCTCCATTGGCTCCCCGTCCACCAAGGCCTCGATTTTAAAATGTTCATCCTCATGTTCAAATCCCTCCACGGCCCTCGCTCCCTCCCTATCTCTGTAACCTCCTCCAGCCCCTACAACCCTCCGAGATCTCGGCGCTCCTCCAATTCTGGCCTCTTGCACATCCCCGATTTTAATCGCTCCACCATTGGCGGCCTAGACCCTAAGCTCTGGAATTCCCTCCCTAAACCCCTCCGCCCCTCTCTCCTCCTTTAAGACGCTCCTTAAAACCTACCTCTTTGACCGAGCTTTTGGTCACCTGTCGTAGTATCTCCTTATGTGGTTCGGTGTCAAATTTTGTTTGATAATTTTCCCCCTGTGAAACGCCTCGGGACGTTTTACTACATTAAAGGTTCTATAAATATACACGTTGTTGTTGTTGTTGTTGTTGTTGTAATTACAGTGTGACAAGTTTACATAGGTTTTTCCATTATAAAAGTGGACGTAAGAATTTATAATAGAAATGTAAAAGTAAGGTCAGAATGTCTGACTTTACACTGGGCTCTGAGTTACGACTGTGTGTCCTGGTCCAGGCCCACTTTACCTGAACACTATACGTGGACTTTACCTCCCCGCGTTCGATGCCCGGGGGAGCTCGGCTATTCTGTTATAAATCTCTGCGACTAGGCGCGCCGTCCGTTCGAATACCTGACGTGCGTTGTCCTTCCCTCACAGGTGCGGCCGCTGTATGGGAGCCCAGCCCTGCTCTCCCGTCGATGGTTTCTGTCTGGCCTGCGAGCCAGGCTGGAACGGGAGCCGCTGTGACCAGCCCTGCTCCCCGGGCTTCCACGGAGACAAGTGCACGGAGAAGTGCCCCGGGTGCCGGGATGGGGAATTCTGCAACGCGGAGACCGGGATTTGTCACGCCTGCAATCCGGGATGGAGCGGGCCCAGGTACGGGAATCCTCTTCGCCTTTTGCTTTGTGTTTTGAAGCCGATTTCTTTGGGTGACAGAAGTGATTCGGTAAAGAAAGAACATGCATTTAGATAGTGCCTTTCACATCCTCAGGATGTCCCTGTGCTCGCTGACCTACATTGGCTCCCAGTCCAGCAAAGCCTCAATTTTAAAATTCTCATCCTTGTGTTCAAATCCCTCCATGGCCCTCGCCCCTCCCTATCTCTGTAACCTCCTCCAGCCCTACAACCCTCCGAGATCTCTGCGCTCCTCCAATTCTGGCCTCTTGCGCATCCCCGATTTTAATCGCTCCACCATTGGCGGCCGTGCCTTCAGCTGCCTCGGCCCTAAGCTCTGGAATTCCCTCCCTAAACCTCTCCGCCTCTCTCTCCTCCTTTAAGACGCTCCTTAAAACCTACCTCTTTGACCAAGCTTTTGGTCGCCTGTCCTAATATCTCCTTATGTGGCTCGGTGTCAAATTTTGTTTGATAATCGCTCCTGTGAAGCGCCTTGGGACGTTTTACTACGTTAAAGGTGCTATATAAATGCAAGTTGTTGTTGTTGTCCCAAAGTGTTTCACATGAATTATTTCTGACGGTTAGTTAGTTTTGCTTGGTAGGAATCGCAGCAGCCAGTTTGCGCACAGCAAGTTCCCACAAACTGCAATGAGATAGATGACGAGAGTATCTGTTTCTGATGTTAGTTGAGGGATAAATATTGGCCCAGGACACCGGGGAGAACTCCCCTGCTCTTCTTTGAATAGTGGCTGTGGGATCTTTTTACATCCACCTGAGAAGCAGACGGGGCCTCGGTTTAACGTCTCATCCGAAAGACGGCACCTCTGACAGTGCAGCACTCCCTCAGTACTGACACTGGGAGTGACAGCTGGATTATGGGCTTAATTCTCTGGAGTGCGGCTCGAACCCATGACCTTCTCACTGGTCCAGATTTAGCTAAGTCATGTTCCATGTTTGATATTTTTGACATTAGGAATCAGTTGTATAGTCTGTGGGGGCACAATGACTAATCTTTATGTTGGTGCCCAGGTGTGATTCGTTCTGTGTGCCTGGAACCTTTGGGGTGGGCTGCCAATCTACCTGTCCAGAGTGTTACCACGGAAAGTGTCATCACGTCACAGGGGTGTGCGTCTGTGACACGGGATATACTGGAGACAGGTAAGGAGTCAGTTGCAGTCCTATGTACACTTACATATACCTGACGAAGGAGGAAGCCTCCGAAAGCTTGTGAATTTAAAATAAAATTGCTGGACTATAACTTGGTGTTGTAAAATTGATTACACTTACATATACAAAGAGATTGTACACTTACATATACAAAGAGATTGTACACTTACATATACAAAGAGATTGTACACTTACATATACAAAGAGATTGTACACTTACATATACAAAGAGACAGGTACTACACACCTTTTGATACGCACAGTCGGAATTATACAGGGTAGCTGTTTATTCAACAGGGTAAGGGTCACTCACTGTGTAACTGGACAGAGTCGCTGTTTATTCAGGGTGAGGGTCACTCACTGTGTAACTGTACAGAGTCGCAGTTTATTCAGGGTGAGGGTCTCTCACTGTGTAACTGTACAGAGTCGCTGTTTATTCAGGGTGAGGGTCTCTCACTGTGTAACTGTACAGAGTCCCTGTTTATTCAGGGTGAGGGTCACTCACTGTGTAACTGGACAGAGTCGCTGTTTATTCAGGGTGAGGGTCACTCACTGTGTAACTGTACAGAGTCACTGTTTATTCAGGGTAAGGGTCACTCACTGTGTATCTGGACAGAGTCCCTGTTTATTCAGGGTAAGGGTCACTCACTGTGTAACTGTACAGAAACGCTGTGTGATCAGCAGGCCAAGAGTTAATTAATTCATCGAGAACTTTTGCTTACAAAACACAGCAGAATTTGAATGTCATTTTCCAGTCTTGCCCTCAGAGGTGATTTTGGTTGATTTTCTAGCTGTAATTCCACCTGCCCGAATGGATATCACGGAACAAACTGTTCAACGTCCTGTCGGTGTCTGGGAGCCTCCTGTGACCATGTGACTGGAGTGTGTCATTTCAGTAAGTAATTCCAACACTTTCCTGTTACCCCATGATTCAGTTCCTGAGATGGAGCCTGTTTCCACACCCATGTTTACTGTGTCTCAAATGTTCTGCTTTAATCATCATTAATGCCCTGTTTTCGATCCTCCCTCGGCTCAGGGACTCAGTGGACTGCCAGGAGTGGGACTGAACCACACTGCCCGGGATAGTCTGTGCTCAATTCGCTGATCTCAGCTCTGGTGACAGTAGTGGGCGCGACAATTAGTCCCGTTGCCCCTGGATGAGGAAAGGGGAAAAAATCCTGCTCACTGTCCAGTGGCCAAAGGGTGTGGGGAGTGAGCAGGAGAGTGGAATTAGACTGGGTGAGATATCGAAGGGTATGAGGAGTGGGAGTAGACTGAGTGGGATATTAATGGGTACGGGGAGTGGGGATTAGACTGGGTGGGGTATTAATGGGTACGGGGAGTGGGGGTAGACTGGGTGGGATATTAATGGGAGTGGGAGTAGACTGGGTGGGGTATTAATGGGTACAGGGAGTGGGGATTAGACTGGGTGGGGTATTAATGGGTACGGGGAGTGGGGATTAGACTGGGTGGGGTATTAATGGGTACGGGGAGTGGGGATTAGACTGGGTGGGATATTAATGGGTACGGGGAGTGGGAGTGGACTGGGTGGGGTATTAATGGGTACGGGGAGTGGGGATTAGACTGGGTGGGATATTAATGGGTACGGGGAGTGGGGATTAGACTGGGTGGGGTATTAATGGGTACAGGGAGTGGGGAATAGACTGGGTGGGGTATTAATGGGTACGGGGAGTGGGGAGTAGACTGGGTGGGGTATTAATGGGTACGGGGAGTGGGGAGTAGACTGGGTGGGGTATTAATGGGTACGGGGAGTGGGGAATTGACTGGGTGGGATATTAATGGGTACGGGGAGTGGGGAGTAGACTGGGTGGGGTATTAATGGGTACGGGGAGTGGGAGTGGACTGGGTGGGATATTAATGGGTACGGGGAGTGGGGAGTAGACTGGGTGGGATATTAATGGGTACGGGGAGTGGGGAGTAGACTGGGTGGGGTATTAATGGGTACGGGGAGTGGGGAATTGACTGGGTGGGATATTAATGGGTACGGGGAGTGGGGAGTAGACTGGGTGGGATATTAATGGGTACGGGGAGTGGGGATTAGACTGGGTGGGATATTAATGGGTGCAGGGAGTGGGGATTAGACTGGGTGGGGTATTAATGGGTACGGGGAGTGGGGATTAGACTGGGTGGGGTATTAATGGGTACGGGGAGTGGGGAATTGACTGGGTGGGATATTAATGGGTACGGGGAGTGGGGATTAGACTGGGTGGGGTATTAATGGGTACGGGGAGTGGGGAATTGACTGGGTGGGATATTAATGGGTACGGGGAGTGGGGATTAGACTGGGTGGGATATTAATGGGTGCAGGGAGTGGGGATTAGACTGGGTGGGGTATTAATGGGTACGGGGTGTGGGGATTAGACTGGGTGGGGTATTAATGGGTACGGGGAGTGGGGATTAGACTGGGTGGGATATTAATGGGTGCAGGGAGTGGGGATTAGACTGGGTGGGATATTAATGGGTATGAGGAGTGGGGATTAGACTGGGTGGGGTATTAATGGGTGCAGGGAGTGGGGATTAGACTGGGTGGGATATTAATGGGTGCGGGGAGTGGGGATTAGACTGGGTGGGATATTAATGGGTGCGGGGAGTGGGATTGGACTGGGTGGGGTATTAATGGGTACGGGGAGTGGGGATTAGACTGGGTGGGATATTAATGGGTGCAGGGAGTGGGGATTAGACTGGGTGGGGTATTAATGAGTGCGGGGAGTGGGATTAGACTGGGTGGGGTATTAATGGGTGCAGGGAGTGGGGATTAGACTGGGTGGGATATTAATGGGTGCAGGGAGTGGGGATTAGACTGGGTGGGGTATTAATGAGTGCGGGGAGTGGGGATTAGACTGGGTGGGGTATTAATGAGTGCGGGGAGTGGGATTAGACTGGGTGGGGTATTAATGAGTACGGGGAGTGGGATTAGACTGGGTGGGGTATTAATGAGTGCGGGGAGTGGGATTAGACTGGGAGGGGTATTAATGGGTACGGGGAGTGGGGATTAGACTGGGTGGGGTATTAATGAGTGCGGGGAGTGGGATTAGACTGGGTGGGGTATTAATGAGTGCGGGGAGTGGGATTAGACTGGGAGGGGTATTAATGGGTACGGGGAGTGGGGATTAGACTGGGTGGGGTATTAATGGGTACGAGGAGTGGGGATTAGACTGGGTGGGGTATTAATGGGTGCAGGGAGTGGGGATTAGACTGGGTGGGATATTAATGAGTGCGGGGAGTGGGATTAGACTGGGTGGGGTATTAATGAGTGCGGGGAGTGGGATTAGACTGGGAGGGGTATTAATGAGTGCGGGGAGTGGGATTAGACTGGGTGGGGTATTAATGAGTGCGGGGAGTGGGATTAGACTGGGAGGGGTATTAATGAGTGCGGGGAGTGGGATTAGACTGGGTGGGGTATTAATGGGTACGGGGAGTGGGGATTAGACTGGGTGGGGTATTAATGGGTACGGGGAGTGGGGATTAGACTGGGTGGGGTATTAATGGGTACGGGGAGTGGGGATTAGACTGGGTGGGGTATTAATGAGTGCGGGGAGTGGGGATTAGACTGGGAGGGGTATTAATGGGTACGGGGAGTGGGGATTAGACTGGGTGGGGTATTAATGGGTGCAGGGAGTGGGGATTAGACTGGGTGGGGTATTAATGGGTACGGGGAGTGGGGATTAGACTGGGTGGGGTATTAATGAGTGCGGGGAGTGGGGATTAGACTGGGAGGGGTATTAATGAGTGCGGGGAGTGGGATTAGACTGGGTGGGGTATTAATGGGTACGGGGAGTGGGGATTAGACTGGGTGGGGTATTAATGGGTGCAGGGAGTGGGGATTAGACTGGGTGGGGTATTAATGGGTACGTGGAGTGGGGATTAGACTGGGTGGGGTATTAATGGGTACGGGGAGTGGGGATTAGACTGGGTGGGGTATTAATGGGTGCAGGGAGTGGGGATTAGACTGGGTGGGGTATTAATGGGTACGGGGAGTGGGGATTAGACTGGGTGGGGTATTAATGGGTACGGGGAGTGGGGATTAGACTGGGTGGGATATTAATGGGTACGGGGAGTGGGGATTAGACTGGGTGGGGTATTAATGGGTACAGGGAGTGGGGAATAGACTGGGTGGGGTATTAATGGGTACGGGGAGTGGGGATTAGACTGGGTGGGGTATTAATGGGTACAGGGAGTGGGGAATAGACTGGGTGGGGTATTAATGGGTACGGGGAGTGGGGATTAGACTGGGTGGGGTATTAATGGGTACGGGGAGTGGGGATTAGACTGGGTGGGGTATTAATGGGTACGGGGAGTGGGGATTAGACTGGGTGGGGTATTAATGGGTACGGGGAGTGGGGATTAGACTAGTTTTCTCCAACCTTCACTCTGCCTATCCCTACAACCTCTTAACCTTTGAACCGCAGGGCAGGTCGAATTAAAATCGCGCCCTCTTCTTAAGAACAGGTTAAACAAGTGTTTGAAGGAAATGGGAATAAAGGAATATGGGAACAGGGCGGGTTCAGGGTTAGGATTACTGCTCGTGTGGAAGATAAACACCAACAGGGATTGGCTGGCCCCAGTGGCCTATTTGTATGCAAAGGGTCTCCTGCCCACTCCAGTTCCATGATGCCTCTTGAGAACTTTGGGACCTCACTTGGCCTTTCAGCCGTAGTCTGCCCAGCACTGTGATTGTTTTATGTTTTTGCAGATAAGACAGGTGTTGTGATTGCCGCTGTCCTGCTTTCCCTCCTCGTCCTCCTCTGCATTTTCTGCTGCTGTTGCTGTGGGAACGATAACACTGATCACAAGAACAGGTAGGAACTGATCGCACGCCCGCGGTCTCTTTGGGTGAATGTTTCATGGCCCGTCTGCTGGAAGTTGCACTGGGAGGTAAAGCATTCCCCGAGTCGGTTCCAGCACGGGGGTAAGAACAGGAATTGCTGGCAGCAGGTTAGCCGGAATCTGTGACCAGGAAAGACCGGGTTGTAAAGTTTCGGGGAGTGACCCCTTCATCAGAACTGAAGACTGCAAGATAACCAGGCATTTCAGTAAGGAGTGGAAAAAGCAGAGAGAATCATAGCATCTTACAGCACAGGAGGAGGCCATTTGGCCCATCGTGCCTGTGCTGGCTCTTTGAAAGAGCTATCCAATTAGTCCCACTCCCCTGCTCTTTCCCCATAGCCCTGCAAACTTTTCCTTTTCAAGTATTTATCCAATTCCCTTTTGAAAGTTATTATTGAATCTGCTTCCACCGCCCTTTCAGGCAGCGCATTCCAGATCATCACAACTCGCTGTGTAAAAAAAATTGTTTTCTCCTCATCTCCCCCTCTGATTCTTTTGCCAATTATCTTAAATCTGTGTCCTCTGGTCACCGACCCTCCTGCCACTGGAAACAGTTTCTCCTTATTTACTCTGTCAAAACCCTTCATGATTTGAACACCTCGATTAAATCTCCCCTTAACCAAGGTGCCCTCTATTTCTTTTCGGCCATGTGTGGAATGAATCTGTTTTGTGCATCGATATAGAGGCTGTGTTCACCACCCTAAAAAATCACAACTTTAAATAGAAGATCGTTTTAGAAAACATTATTCAGGGTAAATAACAAACAGAACAAATGTACAAAATAATGGATAATTGTAACAATTTAATGTTATATTGGCTGATAAATTTATATAGTTTTTGAAATGGGTTTCTTAAGTTGCACGAGGATTGAGCAGACCCGTCTCGTTATATTTTATTAAAAATTATCTGATGGGAACGATTCCAATCAGCTTTTTGTTGAATCAGTTTAATGACTCTGATTCAAACAGAAATAAAGGGCTCGATTTTGGGATCGTGTTTCCGGCGGGTTCCCAGTGGGGTGGCCCCGAAAATCCCGATATCCGGTCACGTGACCGGATCGCGACGAAATCCCGGCCACTTCCGGGTACCGCGCTGACGTGCGGGGCTGCGCACGCAAGCCCCGCTGGTGGGAATCCCGCAGGCAATTAAAGCCAGCGGGGTTCCACTTGAGAGTACTTAACTTGCTCATTGTGGTCAGTTAATGAGCTGAAGCAGCTGTCAAAAGAGGAAGTGTGGGATTTTAGGTTCAAGGCAGTGAGTTTCCCACACTGGGGGAAACAGTCTCCCTCCAACCAGGCGTGTTGCAGCCAGCAGCCTGTGGCAGGTGCCAAGGTGCGCTCCACGGGGGAGAGCCCTCACCCACGCAGGAGGCCACCGCGTCACATAGGGCAACCCCTGCCCTCCACCACCCCCCGCCAAGCCAGAGGACAGACCGACACGAAACCGCAGCCCCAGTCCGAGGAACCACCCACCTACCCTGCACAACCCCTCAGACCAACACCTGCCAGTTGGGTGGTGTGTGGACACCCTCGGAGGACGAAGAGCATGACCAGCACCAGCAGCCTCGCAGTCCCCGCCGTCCGCCGCAGAGACGTGGATCCCCCCAACACGGTGTTGTTGCACGCCCACCTGCACAGCAGGAGGGAGGGCTACCGCAGAGAGAGACGCGTCGCAGAGGGCACTACCCTCACCACAGGGTCCACAGACCGAGGCGCAGCTCCCCGGACCTCTCCGAGCAGCAGTGCACAGGGAGGCGCAGATTCGCTCGACATGTAGTCGTGGAAATCTGCAGCCTCTTTCATGCCGAGCTGCTCCTGGCTGGCCCCAGCACCAACTGCTTACCTGTCGCTGGCAAAGTCACCACTGCCCTCCACACCTTCTCCTCCGCATCCTTCCAGGGTGCAGCCGGCTACACCGCCGATGTCTCTCAGTCGTCTGCGCGGACGAGCCCTGCAAATACACCTGCACCTACTCTGCAGTAACACGATGGGTGGCATCAGTGGTGGGTCCTCATAGTGATACCCAGGAGCGGGCATTATTGGACACAACGGACAGGATTCGCGGAGACATGGCAGTGGTGGTGTCAATATAATCTGTGCTGTTTGTTGCTCTGAAATTCAATATGGGTAACACCCATGACAAACCCTCAGACACCCTTGTGCACCCCCTTCATGCTGACGAGACGTTTGCCTTACGCTGCCTACTGCACATATGTGATGCATGCCCTGTGGCTGCAGCACAGGTGGTGGCAGGTTGAGTGAGGCTGGCCGTGAGGGAGATGCACGAGAGGGTGAGTATGGGATGGAGCAATGAGATTGTATGAGGATTGGGTCGCGTGTTAGTGGCAGGATGAGTACTGGCGAGGTGAGTAGGTGGAGGTAAGATGAGGATGGGGTGTGAGTGGGTATGAAAGGTGATGTGACAGAATAGTGTTGGCGGTGCCGAAGGAGATGTGGGGTGGGGGCAGTGTTGTGGCAGACGGAGTGTAGGGGAAAGACTTCATGTTCTCACTGCGGCTGACCTACTGCGGTCATTGCAGCGCCTCCTGCACTGTATGCAGGTGGGCGATATGTTGGTGGCGCAGGTGACCCCCTCTGCCACCTCGAGCCAGGCCTTCTTGGTGGCAGAGGCAGGCCGCTTCCTCCCGCCCGCCGGGGGGAAGATCTGTGTCCTCCCCCTCCTCCTAACCCCATCTGATGATACCTGGGGTGAGGCATCATTAAACTGGGAGCAGCCTTCCCCCTGGGCTGCTCCATGCTGCAATTTGTCCCATTGGTTGCAGCATCTGTCAGTGGAGGACTGCCCCTTTAACTAGAGAGCCTCCAGCTGACAGATCGTACTGCGCATGCGCAGCCCGACCGACGCGCAGGCCAGCGCCGCGGACCCCGGTAGAGCAGGTAATTGATTCCTATTAGTGGGTTGCCTGCTACGATCGCGTGGGCAACCCACTAATTTCGCCGAGCCTGTTGACCACGCTCCCGGAGGACCACCCGCTGGGAACCCGCAGGCCTGCTAAATTCGAGCCCAAATTGTTTGCAATCAGAATTTTAAAATTGAGTCAGAAATACAAACAGCTGTTAAATCAGTCAGTGTAAATTTGGGGATAGGGAACAGTTTAATTAAAGCTCCCCCTCTCCCCCACTGAATCCTCAGCAGGATTTAAAAAATTATCACATTCCGATTGTACATCCTGCAGGTCTCATTAGTTTTGGCTGCCTCGATGTAAGGGCCCCTCATCTATGATTGGGTGGAGGTGCCTGGTCTCTGATTGGGAGAAGATGCCTGGTCTCTGATTGGGTGGAGGTGCCTGGTCTCTGATTGGGGGGAGATGCCTGGTCTCTGATTGGGGGGAGATGCCTGGTCTCTGATTGGGGGGAGGTGCCTGGTCTCTGATTGGGAGGACGTACCTGGTCTCTGATTGGTGGGAGATGCCAGGTCTCTGATTGGTAGGAGGTGCCTGGTCTCTGATTGGGGGGAGATGCCAGGTCTCTGATTGGGAGGAGGTGCCTGGTCTCTGATTGGGAGGAGGTGCCTGGTCTCTGATTGGGGGGAGATGCCTGGTCTCTGATTGGGGGGAGATGCCTGGTCTCTGATTGGGGGGAGATGCCAGGTCTCTGATTGGGAGGACGTACCTGGTCTCTGATTGGTGGGAGATGCCAGGTCTCTGATTGGGAGGAGGTGCCTGGTCTCTGATTGGGTGGAGGTGCCTGGTCTCTGATTGGGTGGAGGTGCCAGGTCTCTGATTGGGGGGAGGTGCCTGGTCTCTGATTGGGTGAAGGTGCCTGGTCTCTGATTGGGTGGAGATGCCTGGTCTCTGATTGGGTGGAGGTGCCTGGTCTCTGATTGGGTGGAGATGCCTGGTCTCTGATTGGGTGAAGGTGCCTGGCCTCTGATTGGGTGGAGATGCCTGATCTCTGATTGGGTGGAGGTGTCTGGTCTCTGATTGGGTGGAGATGCCTGGTCTCTGAGTGAGGAAAGATGCCTGATCTCTGATTGGATGGAGGTGCCTGGTCTCTGATTGGGTGGAGATGCCTGGTCTCTGATTGGGGGGAGGTACCTGGTCTCTGATTGGGAGAAGATGCCTGATCTCTGATTGGGAGAAGATGCCTGATCTCTGATTGGATGGAGGTGCCTGGTCTCTGATTGGGTGGAGATGCCTGGTCTCTGATTGGGGGGAGGTGCCAGGTCTCTGATTGGGAGGAGGTACCTGGTCTCTGATTGGGTGGAGGTGCCTGGTCTCTGATTGGGAGAAGAGGCCTGGTCTCTGATTGGGTGGAGGTGCCTGGTCTCTGATTGGGGGGAGATGCCTGGTCTCTGATTGGGTGGAGGTGCCTGGTCTCTGATTGGGTGGAGGTGCCTGGTCTCTGATTGGGGGGAGGTGCCTGGTCTCTGATTGGGGGGAGATGCCTGATCTCTGATTGGGTGGAGGTGCCTGGTCTCTGATTGGCGGGAGATGTCTGGTCTCTAATTGGGGGGAGGTGCCTGGTCTCTGATAGGGAGGAGATGCCTGGGCTCTGATTGGTGGGAGATGCCTGGTCTCTGATTGGGTGGATGTGCCTGGTCTCTGATTGGGTGGCGGTTTCTGGTCTCTGATTGGGTGGAGGTGCCTGCTCTCTGATTGGGTGGAGGTGCCTGGTCTCTGATTGGGGGGAGATGCCTGGTCTCTGATTGGGGGGAGGTACCTGGTCTCTGATTGGTGGGAGATGCCAGGTCTCTGATTGGGAGGAGGTGCCTGGTCTCTGATTGGGGGGAGGTGCCAGGTCTCTGATTGGGAGGAGGTGCCTGGTCTCTGATTGGGTGGAGGTGCCTGGTCTCTGATTGGGAGAAGATGCCTGATCTCTGATTGGATGGAGATGCCTGGTCTCTGATTGGGTGGAGATGCCTGGTCTCTGATTGGTGGGAGGTGCCTGGTCTCTGATTGGGAGGAGGTGCCTGGTCTCTGATTGGGTGGAGGTGCCTGGTCTCTGATTGGGAGAAGATGCCTGATCTCTGATTGGGTGGAGGTGCCTGGTCTCTGATTGGGAGAAGATGCCTGATCTCTGATTGGATGGAGGTCCCTGGTCTCTGATTGGGTGGAAGTGCCTGGTCTCTGGGTGGAGGTGCCTGGTCTCTGATTGGGAGGAGGTGCCTCGTCTCTGATTGGGGGGAGATGCCTGGTCTCTGATTGGGGGGAGATGCCTGGTCTCTGATTGGGAGAAGATGCCTGGTCTCTGATTGGATGGAGGTGCCTGGTCTCTGATTGGGTAGAGGTGCCTGGTCTCTGATTGGGTGAAGATGCCTGGTCTCTGATTGGGGGGAGGTGCCTGGTCTCTGATTGGGGGGAGATGCCTGATCTCTGATTGGGTGGAGGTGCCTGGTCTCTGATTGGGTGGAGATGCCTGATCTCTGATTGGGTGGAGGTGCCTGGTCTCTGATTGGCGGGAGATGCCAGGTCTCTGATTGGGTGGATGTGCCTGGTCTCTGATTGGGTGGCGGTTTCTGGTCTCTGATTGGGTGGAGGTGCCTGGTCTCTGATTGGGTGGAGGTGCCTGGTCTCTGATCGGGGGGAGATGCCTGGTCTCTGATTGGGGGGAGATGCCTGGTCTCTGATTGGGAGGAGGTACCTGGTCTCTGATTGGTGGGAGATGCCAGGTCTCTGATTGGGAGGAGGTACCTGGTCTCTGATTGGTGGGAGATGCCAGGTCTCTGATTGGGAGGAGGTACCTGGTCTCTGATTGGTGGGAGATGCCAGGTCTCTGATTGGGAGGAGGTGCCAGGTCTCTGATTGGGGGGAGGTGCCAGGTCTCTGATTGGGAGGAGGTACCTGGTCTCTGATTGGTGGGAGATGCCAGGTCTCTGATTGGGAGGAGGTGCCTGGTCTCTGATTGGGTGGAGGTGCCTGGTCTCTGATTGGGGGGAGATGCCTGGTCTCTGATTGGGGGGAGGTACCTGGTCTCTGATTGGTGGGAGATGCCAGGTCTCTGATTGGGAGGAGGTGCCTGGTCTCTGATTGGGTGGAGGTGCCTGGTCTCTGATTGGGAGAAGATGCCTGATCTCTGATTGGATGGAGGTGCCTGGTCTCTGATTGGGTGGAGATGCCTGGTCTCTGATTGGGGGGAGGTGCCAGGTCTCTGATTGGGAGGAGGTTCCTGGTCTCTGATTGGGTGTAGGTGCCTGGTCTCTGATTGGGAGAAGATGCCTGATCTCTGATTGGATGGAGGTGCCTGCTCTCTGATTGGGTGGAGATGCCTGGTCTCTGATTGGGAGGAGGTGCCTGGTCTCTGATTGGGTGGAGGTTCCTGGTCTCTGATTGGGTGGAGGTGCCTGGTCTCTGATTGGGAGAAGATGCCTGATCTCTGATTGGATGGAGGTGCCTGGCCTCTGATTGGGTGGAGGTGCCTGGCCTCTGATTGGGTGGAGGTGCCTGGCCTCTGATTGGGTGGAGATGCCTGGTCTCTGATTGGGTGGAGGTGCCTGGTCTCTGATTGGCGGGAGATGCCTGGTCTCTGATTGGGGGGAGATGCCAAGGCTCTGATTGGGAGGACGTACCTGGTCTCTGATTGGGTGGAGATGCCTGGCCTCTGATTGGGTGGAGATGCCTGGCCTCTGATTGGGTGGAGATGCCTGGCCTCTGATTGGGTGGAGGTGCCTGGCCTCTGATTGGGTGGAGATGCCTGGTCTCTGATTGGGTGGAGGTGCCTGGTCTCTGATTGGGTGGAGGTGCCTGGTCTCTGATTGGGGGGAGATGCCTGGTCTCTGATTGGGGGGAGATGCCAGGTCTCTGATTGGGAGGAGGTGCCAGGTCTCTGATTGGGGGGAGGTGCCAGGTCTCTGATTGGGAGGAGGTGCCTGGTCTCTGATTGGGTGGAGGTGCCTGGTCTCTGATTGGGTGGAGGTGCCTGGTCTTTGATTGGGTGGAGATGCCTGGTCTCTGATTGGGTGGAGGTGCCTGGTCTCTGACTGGGTGGAGGTGCCTGGTCTCTGATTGGGTGGAGATGCCTGGTCTCTGATTGGGTGGAGGTGCCTGGTCTCTGATTGGGTGGAGATGCCTGGTCTCTGATTGGGCGGAGATGCCTGGTCTCTGACTGGGTGGAGGTGCCTGGCCTCTGATTGGGTGGAGATGCCTGATCTCTGATTGGGTGGAGGTGCCTGGTCTCTGATTGGGTGGAGGTGCCTGGTCTCTGATTGGGGGGAGATGCCTGGTCTCTGATTGGGAGGAGGTGCCTGATCTCTGATTGGATGGAGGTGCCTGGTCTCTGATTGGGTGGCGGTTTCTGGTCTCTGATTGGGAGAAGATGCCTGATCCCTGATTGGGTGGAGATGCCTGGTCTCTGATTGGGTGGAGGTGCCTGGTCTCTGATTGGGTGGAGGTGCCTGGTCTCTGATTGGGTGGAGATGCCAAGGCTCTGATTGGGAGGACGTGCCTGGTCTCTGATTGGGGGGAGATGCCTGGTCTCTGATTGGGGGGAGATGCCTGGTCTCTGATTGGGGGGAGATGCCTGGTCTCTGATTGGGGGGATGTGCCTGGTCTCTGATTGGGTGGAGATGCCTGGTGTCTGATTGGGTGGAGATGCCTGGTCTCTGATTGGGGGGAGATGCCTGGTCTCTGATTGGGTGGAGATGCCAGGTCTCTGATTGGGTGGAGATGCCTGGTCTCTGATTGGGAGGAGGTGCCTGGTCTCTGAATGGCCTGGGGTCCGGGCACTGGTCACTGTGAGAGAAGGGCCTGAGGACTGGTCAGTGTGAGAGGGGGACCTGGGCACTGGTCAGTGTGAGAGGGGGGTCTGGGCACTGGTCAGTGTGAGAGGGGGACCTGGGCACTGGTCAGTGTGAGAGGGGGGTCTGGGGACTGGTCACTGTGAGAGAAGGGCCTGAGGACTGGTCAGTGTGAGAGGGGGGTCTGGGGACTGGTCACTGTGAGAGGGGGGTCTGGGGACTGGTCAGTGTGAGAGGGGGACCTGGGCACTGGTCAGTGTGAGAGGGGGGTCTGGGGACTGGTCACTGTGAGAGGGGGGTCTGGGGACTGGTCAGTGTGAGAGGGGGCTCTGGGGACTGGTCAGTGTGAGAGGGGGGTCTGGGGACTGGTCAGTGTGAGAGGGGGGTCTGGGCACTGGTCAGTGTGAGAGGAGGACCTGGGCACTGGTCAGTGTGGGGGAGGGGTCTGGGCACTGGTCAGTGTGAGAGGGGGGTCTGGGCACTGGTCAGTGTGTGAGAGGGGTCTGGGCAATGGTCAGTGTGAGAGGGGGGTCTGGGCACTGGTCAGTGTGAGAGGGGTCTGGGCACTGGTCAGTGTGAGAGAGGGGTCTGGGCACTGGACAGTGTGGGGGAGGGGTCTGGGCACTGGTCAGTGTGAGAGGGGGGTCTGGGCACTGGTCAGTGTGAGAGGGGTCTGGGCACTGGTCAGTGTGAGAGAGGGATCTGGGCACTGGTCATTGTGATAGAGGGGTCTGGGCACTGGTCAGTGTGAGAGAGGGGTCTGGGCACTGGTCAGTGTGGGGGAGGGGTCTGGGCACTGGTCAGCGTGAGAGAGGGGTCTGGGCACTGGTCAGTGTGAGAGAGGGGTCTGGGCACTGGTCAGTGTGGGGGAGGGGTCTGGGCAATGGTCAGTGTGTGAGAGGGGTCTGGGCACTGGTCAGTGTGAGAGGGGGGTCTGGGCACTGGTCAGTGTGAGAGAGGGGTCTGGGCACTGGTCAGTGTGGGGGAGGGGTCTGGGCAATGGTCAGTGTGTGAGAGGGGTCTGGGGACTGGTCAGTGTGTGAGAGGGGTCTGGGCACTGGTCAGTGTGGGGGAGGGGACTGGGCACTGGTCAGTGTGAGAGAGGGGTCTGGGCACTGGTCAGTGTGAGAGAGGGGTCTGGGCACTGGTCAGTGTGAGAGAGGGGTCTGGGCACTGGTCAGTGTGTGAGAGGGGTCTGGGCACTGGTCAGTGTGGGGGAGGGGACTGGGCACTGGTCAGTGTGAGAGAGAGGTCTGGGCACTGGTCAGTGTGAGAGAGGGGTCTGGGCACTGGTCAGTGTGAGAGAGGGGTCTGGGCACTGGTCAGTGTGAGAGAGGGGTCTGGGCACTGGTCAGTGTGAGAGAGGGGTCTGGGCACTGGTCAGTGTGAGAGATGGGTCTGGGCACTGGTCAGTGTGGGACAGGAGCCAGGGGACTGGTCAGTGTGGGAGAGGGACTGAGAGCACTGGTTTGGTGCACGGACGGAATGTTTAAGTGCGCAGCCCACAACAGACCGCTGCCCGGCCGCGCATGCACGCAGCTTAGAGGGAAAAGTGCCCTTAACCTCCTCTGGTCTGAGGACGACAATCCCAGTCTCTTATTAGGACGAAAGTCCCTCATCCCTGGTACCATTCCAGTAAATCTCCTCTGTCTCACTCCTGATGGTTGTGTGTTGCTCCTGTTGGTCATGTGTTACTGATTCAAGGTGTGTTACTGATATTACTCTCTTGCTGATACAGGGTGTGTGTTACTGATATTACTCTCTTGCTGATACAGGATGTGTGTTACTGATATTACTCTCTTGCTGATACAGGGTGTGTGTTACTGATATTACTCTCTTGCTGATACATGGTGTGTGTTACTGATATTACTCTCTTGCTGATACAGGATGTGTTACTGATATTACTCTCTTGCTGATACAGGATGTGTTACTGATATTACTCTCTTGCTGATACAGGGTGTCTGTTACTGATATTACTCTCTTGCTGATACAGGGTGTGTGTTACTGATATTACTCTCTTGCTGATACAGGGTGTGTGTTACTGATATTACTCTCTTGCTGATACAGGGTGTGTGTTACTGATATTACTCTCTTGCTGATACAGGGTGTGTGTTACTGATATTACTCTCTTGCTGATACAGGGTGTGTGTTACTGATATTACTCTCTTGCTGATACAGGGTGTGTGTTACTGATATTACTCTCTTGCTGATACAGGGTGTGTGTTACTGATATTACTCTCTTGCTGATACAGGGTGTGTGTTACTGATATTACTCTCTTGCTGATACAGGGTGTGTGTTACTGATATTACTCTCTTGCTGATACAGGGTGTGTATTACTGATATTACTCTCTTGCTGATACAGGGTGTGTGTTACTGATATTACTCTCTTGCTGATACAGGGTGTGTGTTACTGATATTACTCTCTTGCTGATACAGGGTGTGTATTACTGATATTACTCTCTTGCTGATACAGGGTGTGTGTTACTGATATTACTCTCTTGCTGATACAGGGTGTGTATTACTGATATTACTCTCTTGCTGATACAGGGTGTGTGTTACTGATATTACTCTCTTGCTGATACAGGGTGTGTGTTACTGATATTACTCTCTTGCTGATACAGGGTGTATTACTGATATTACTCTCTTGCTGATACAGGGTGTGTGTTACTGATATTACTCTCTTGCTGATACAGGGTGTATTACTGATATTACTCTCTTGCTGATACAGGGTGTGTGTTACTGATATTACTCTCTTGCTGATACAGGGTGTGTATTACTGATATTACTCTCTTGCTGATACAGGGTGTGTGTTACTGATATTACTCTCTTGCTGATACAGGGTGTGTGTTACTGATATTACTCTCTTGCTGATACAGGGTGTATTACTGATATTACTCTCTTGCTGATACAGGGTGTGTATTACTGATATTACTCTCTTGCTGATACAGGGTGTATTACTGATATTACTCTCTTGCTGATACAGGGTGTATTACTGATATTACTCTCTTGCTGATACAGGGTGTATTACTGATATTACTCTCTTGCTGATACAGGGTGTGTGTTACTGATATTACTCTCTTGCTGATACAGGGTGTGTATTACTGATATTACTCTCTTGCTGATACAGGGTGTGTGTTACTGATATTACTCTCTTGCTGATACAGGGTGTGTGTTACTGATATTACTCTCTTGCTGATACAGGGTGTATTACTGATATTACTCTCTTGCTGATACAGGGTGTGTATTACTGATATTACTCTCTTGCTGATACAGGGTGTATTACTGATATTACTCTCTTGCTGATACAGGGTGTATTACTGATATTACTCTCTTGCTGATACAGGGTGTGTATTACTGATATTACTCTCTTGCTGATACAGGGTGTATTACTGATATTACTCTCTTGCTGATACAGGGTGTATTACTGATATTACTCTCTTGCTGATACAGGGTGTATTACTGATATTACTCTCTTGCTGATACAGGGTGTGTATTACTGATATTACTCTCTTGCTGATACAGGGTGTATTACTGATATTACTCTCTTGCTGATACAGGGTGTGTTACTGATATTACTCTCTTGCTGATACAGGGTGTATTACTGATATTACTCTCTTGCTGATACAGGGTGTGTATTACTGATATTACTCTCTTGCTGATACAGGGTGTGTGTTACTGATATTACTCTCTCGCTGATACAGGGTGTATTACTGATATTACTCTCTTGCTCCTCTCTGTTCTGTGCAGGATGTTGGATGAAGGCAGCGGACCAATAGCGAGGATGAAACATCATGTGCAGGGAGTTCTGGCCAATCTCAGCTCCGCTGTGCCCTGCTTCTCGTTTGGAAATCAAAAGCTCCCAAAAATCACGGGTAAAAGTGAACGTTGCCCAGTGCTCGGACCAGTTATTGATTAGTTATTGATTAGTTATTGATTAGTTATTGATCAATTATCGATTAGTTATCGATTAGTTAATGATTAATTATTGATTAGTTATCAATTAATTATCGATCAGTTATTGATCAGTTATTGATTAGTTATCAATTAGTTATTGATTAGTTATTGATTTAGATCATAATCCCAGTTCATTTTGTGAAAATAACTGTGAACAGCACCTCTTGATTTCCAGTGTGACCGACAGACCCTGTCCATCCATAGAGAGGTCGTCCTACTGATTCTCTACGTTGCTAGTCGATCCTGGTACTCCTGGCAGCACCGTATAATATCAAGGAATCGATCTCTGTCCTTCTCCATCAGCCAGGCCAAGGGCCGCAGGTGTTCTTTAAAATGGAGACTCCCTTTCTTGGCCCCTCGTGGCCCTGATCCTCTTCTGCCCCGGGTCCGCCTGGCTTCCCCCGCTCAGGGCCCGAGTTAAAATCGCAGTCGGTTCCCGGTGACGTCATCGGGACCCGCCGTGTATGTAAAGAAGGACCCCTGCCCCAGAGCTTCGGACAGACGTCTTTGTGGCCTGTTCAGGGGAGCAGGTTAAAATCGCAGTCGGGGGTGGGGGGATTATGGCTGTTTTCAGGCGGTCAGTAAACCGGGAGGTTTTAACTGCCCACCTCCTTGGTTCACACCGGGCGGGAAGGGTTCAAATGATCCCCACCATTTATTATCTTGCGTGTTCAGAACTTTGGAACGAGTCGGCCTGCTTCTCCATTGTGTTCAATATGGCAGCTCTTTTTTATTAAATCCCTGCTCTGGGCAGCTTCTCCCAGGCCCTACGGCACAACCTCTCACCTCTGAGTCAGAAGGTCATGGGTTCAAGCCCCACTCCAGAGACTTGAACCCATAATCCAGGCCAACGCTCCCAGTGCAGTACTGAGGGAGCGCCGCACTGTCGGAGGGTCAGTACTGAGGGAGCGCCGCACTGTCGGAGGGTCAGTACTGAGGGAGCGCTGCACTGTCGGAGGGTCAGTACTGAGGGAGCGCCGCACTGTCGGAGGGTCAGTACTGAGGGAGTGCTGCACTGTCGGAGGGTCGGTACTGAGGGAGCGCCGCACTGTCGGAGGGTCAGTACTGAGGGAGCGCTGCACTGTCGGAGGGTCAGTACTGAGGGAGTGCTGCACTGTCGGAGGGTCAGTACTGAGGGAGCGCTGCACTGTCGGAGGGTCAGTACTGAGGGAGCGCTGCACTGTCGGAGGGTCAGTACTGAGGGAGCGCTGCACTGTCGGAGGGTCAGTACTGAGGGAGCGCCGCACTGTCGGAGGGTCAGTACTGAGGGAGTGCTGCACTGTCGGAGGGTCAGTACTGAGGGAGTGCTGCACTGTCGGAGGGTCAGTACTGAGGGAGTGCTGCACTGTCGGAGGGTCAGTGCTGAGGGAGCGCTGCACTGTCGGAGGGTCAGTGCTGAGGGAGCGCTGCACTGTCGGAGGGTCAGTGCTGAGGGAGCGCTGCACTGTCGGAGGGTCAGTGCTGAGGGAGCGCTGCACTGTCGGAGGGTCAGTGCTGAGGGAGCGCTGCACTGTCGGAGGGTCAGTGCTGAGGGAGCGCTGCACTGTCGGAGGGTCAGTGCTGAGGGAGTGCTGCACTGTCGGAGGTGCCGTCTTTCGGACGAGACGTTAAACCAAGGTCCCTGTCTGCCCTCTCAGGTGGATGTAAAAGATCCCACGGCCACTATTTTGAAGAAGAGCAGGGGAGTTCTCCCTGGTGTCCTGGGGCCAATATTTATCCCTCAACCAACATCACTGAAACAGATGATCTGGTCATTATCACATTGCTGTTTGTGGGATCTTGCTGTGCGCAAATTGGCTGCTGTGTTTCCTACATTACAACAGTGACTACACTTCAAAATGTACTTCATTGTCTGTAAAGCACTTTGGGACGTCATGAGGTCGTGAAAGGCGGTGTATAAATGCAAATCTTTCATTCTTTCATTGCACCTTCTGCTCTTTTGAAACACTGAAAGAGGAAACAAAACAAGGAGATGAAACAAAGTCGATGTTTCTTGAGGTGCAATTCCTGATGTACAAATGATCTCTTCCCCATTAAAAGATGTTAAAGTGTGAATGAATTGTTTGTATGGAGCAGAGTGGGTTGTTTCACACTGATCTCCTGCAAATCCGCACAAACACAGAGAATAGAAACAGGAAATGGCTTCATCTTCGTTAAAACAGCGCACGAGGGAAATTGACAGGCAAGTGTTAACTAGTGCACTAAAAACAGTTCACTGAGGGATTTAAACCCGCTGCTGGTGAGCGAGTGTGTCACACGAGGCGGTGTGAACGTGTCACACGAGGAGGTGAGTGAGCGTGTCACACGAGGAGGTGAGTGAGTGTGTCACACGAGGCGGTGTGAACGTGTCACACGAGGAGGTGAGTGAGCGTGTCACACGAGGAGGTGAGTGAGCGTGTCACACGAGGCGGTGAGTGAGCGTGTCACACGAGGAGGTGAGTGAGCGTGTCACACGAGGAGGTGAGTGAGCGTGTCACACGAGGAGGTGAGTGAGCGTGTCACACGAGGCGGTGTGTGAGTGTGTCACACGAGGAGGTGAGTGAGCGTGTCACACGAGGAGGTGTGTGAGTGTGTCACACGAGGAGGTGAGTGAGCGTGTCACACGAGGAGGTGAGTGAGCGTGTCACACGAGGAGGTGTGTGAGTATGTCACACGAGGAGGTGAGTGAGCGTGTCACACGAGGCGGTGTGTGAGTGTGTCACACGAGGAGGTGTGAAGCGAGTGTAACTCTGGATCTCTTTCCCTTGCAGTTTCTCACCACGATGCTGACGTCAGTTTTAACTGCAGTTTCATCGACTCGCCGTCTGCAGGCTGGGATTCCATGTCCTTCTCCTCCTTCGAGTCGGATGATGAGGAGCCCGTGTACTGTGTACCCCCTCGGGACGGTAAGGGGAGACGGGGGCAGCGACGATGCTCAAATACAGCCCTACATCGTAACCGGGGGTACTGCCCACCCCATCGTAGGCAGCTTGACTCACCTCATCACAGGGTCGAGTTTAGTCCCCTCGAGAGGGTGGAGAGGAGCAGTAAAGATAATCCTGGGAATTAGGGATTCAAATTATGAAACAAGATTGAGGAAATTGGGTTTGTTTCCTGTGGAAAGGAGATTTCTAGGTGACGTTCGAGATTGTACAAGGAATTGGCAAAGATAATTGAGGCAAGTTGTGCCCAGGGAGAGTCAGCACCGTCAGGGACTGTACCCCAGGGAGAGTCAGCACCGTCAGGGACTGTACCCCAGGGAGAGTCAGCACCGTCAGGGACTGTACCCCAGGGAGAGTCAGCACCGTCAGGGACTGTACCCCAGGGAGAGTCAGCACCTTCAGGGACTGTAGCCCAGGGAGAGTCAGCACCTTCAGGGACTGTACCCCAGGGAGAGTCAGCACCTTCAGGGACTGTACCCCAGGGAGAGTCAGCACCGTCAGGGACTGTACCCCAGGGAGAGTCAGCACCTTCAGGGACTGTACCCCAGGGAGAGTCAGCACCTTCAGGGACTGTAGCCCAGGGAGAGTCAGCACCTTCAGGGACTGTACCCCAGGGAGAGTCAGCACCTTCAGGGACTGTACCCCAGGGAGAGTCAGCACCTTCAGGGACTGTAGCCCAGGGAGAGTCAGCACCTTCAGGGACTGTACCCCAGGGAGAGTCAGCACCTTCAGGGACTGTACCCCAGGGAGAGTCAGCACCTTCAGGGACTGTACCCCAGGGAGAGTCAGCACCTTCAGGAACTGTACCCCAGGGAGAGTCAGCACCTTCAGGGACTGTACCCCAGGGAGAGTCAGCACCTTCAGGGACTGTACCCCAGGGAGAGTCAGCACCTTCAGGAACTGTACCCCAGGGAGAGTCAGCACCTTCAGGGACTGTACCCCAGGGAGTCAGTACCTTCAGGAACTGTACCCCAGGGAGAGTCAGTACCTTCAGGGACTGTACCCCAGGGAGAGTCAGCACCGTCAGGGACTGTACCCCAGGGAGAGTCAGCACCTTCAGGGACTGTACCCCAGGGAGAGTCAGCACCTTCAGGGACTGTACCCCAGGGAGAGTCAGTACCTTCAGGAACTGTACCCCAGGGAGAGTCAGCACCTTCAGGGACTGTACCCCAGGGAGAGTCAGCACCTTCAGGAACTGTACCCCAGGGAGAGTCAGCACCTTCAGGGACTGTACCCCAGGGAGAGTCAGTACCTTCAGGAACTGTACCCCAGGGAGAGTCAGCACCTTCAGGGACTGTACCCCAGGGAGAGTCAGCACCTTCAGGGACTGTACCCCAGGGAGAGTCAGCACCTTCAGGGACTGTACCCCAGGGAGAGTCAGCACCTTCAGGGACTGTACCCCAGGGAGAGTCAGCACCTTCAGGAACTGTACCCCAGGGAGAGTCAGCACCTTCAGGGACTGTACCCCAGGGAGAGTCAGTACCTTCAGGAACTGTACCCCAGGGAGAGTCAGCACCTTCAGGGACTGTACCCCAGGGAGAGTCAGCACCTTCAGGGACTGTAGCCCAGGGAGAGTCAGCACCTTCAGGGACTGTAGCCCAGGGAGAGTCAGCACCGTCAGGGACTGTACCCCAGGGAGAGTCAGCACCTTCAGGGACTGTACCCCAGGGAGAGTCAGCACCGTCAGGGTCTGTACCCCAGGGAGAGTCAGCACCGTCAGGGACTGTACCCCAGGGAGAGTCAGCACCTTCAGGGACAGTACCCCAGGGAGAGTCAGTACCTTCAGGGACTGTACCCCAGGGAGAGTCAGCACCTTCAGGGACTGTACCCCAGGGAGAATCAGCACCTTCAGGGACTGTACCCCAGGGAGAGTCAGCACCGTCAGGGACAGTACCCCAGGGAGAGTCAGTACCTTCAGGGACTGTACCCCAGGGAGAGTCAGCACCTTCAGGGACTGTACCCCAGGGAGAGTCAGCACCTTCAGGGACTGTACCCCAGGGAGAGTCAGCACCTTCAGGGACTGTACCCCAGGGAGAGTCAGCACCTTCAGGGACTGTACCCCAGGGAGAGTCAGCACCTTCAGGGACTGTACCCCAGGGAGAGTCAGCACCTTCAGGGACTGTACCCCAGGGAGAGTCAGCACCGTCAGGGACTGTACCCCAGGGAGAGTCAGCACCTTCAGGGACTGTACCCCAGGGAGAGTCAGCACCTTCAGGGACTGTACCCCAGGGAGAGTCAGCACCGTCAGGGACTGTACCCCAGGGAGAGTCAGCACCTTCAGGGACTGTACCCCAGGGATAGTCAGCACCTTCAGGGACTGTACCCCAGGGAGAGTCAGCACCTTCAGGGACTGTACCCCAGGGTGAGTCAGCACCTTCAGGGACTGTACCCCAGGGAGAGTCAGCACCTTCAGGGACTGTACCCCAGGGAGAGTCAGCACCTTCAGGGACTGTACCCCAGGGAGAGTCAGCACTGTCAGGGACTGTACCCCAGGGAGAGTCAGCACCTTTAGAGACTGTACCCCAGGGAGAGTCAGCACCTTCAGAGAAGTGGAGAATAAACCAGCGATGAGATGTTTCTGTTAATGTTTTTTCCTCTCTTTGTTTCAGGAATCGGTTCCCTGGTCCCCGCGGGGGGATTTCAGGAGTTGAGTTCCAGGTGCAACTATTTCCCTGCGGAGCTGAGCAGCGAAGATGCTTTACAGCCGCTGTCCATTCCCAGAACCTCCAGCATCGTCAAGGCCAAGAGGCCCTCTGTCTCGTTTGCGGAAGGGACCAAGTTCGGGCCTGAGGTGAGGCGAGGGTCCGCGCCCGACGGCAGGCTGGATCAAACCGCCAACCCCCAAAAGAAGAGAAAGCTCTCGTGGACTCTCAGCAAACTGTCGCCCATCCAGTCGGACCCCGGGGCTCGTGACAACCCATCCGTTGTCTGCCAACCCTACCAGTGCGCCAACCTGCCCGGGATTTACCCGGAGACCGAGGCCTGCCCTCGACACAGCAAACCCTCCCCGCGGGCCAGAGCCGGCGACTGCAGACGGACCGTCTCCAACGCTAAGAAAGCCCCTCAGCCACCGGAAGGCGGGGAGCCCACGGCGACCTCCGGTGACCCCCAAGCCACCGCCAACGACCAGAAGGTGACAACGGTCTACGTAATGGCGGGAGAAGCGAAGAGGTCCCCCAAGATTTGGGGGAGCCCGGCGGATGGAATTGGAGCTGGGACCGTCCAGGCAATGCTGAAAAGGTTTGGTAGCTTTCAGAGACAGCGGTCGAGTCCCAAAGAGGAGTTGAGATCCAGACCCCGAGGAGAGAATATCTCCAAAGCCCATCGCAAGCTAGCCGCCCTGGATAGGGACCGCAAATGCCAGTCATCAGAGGCTGCAGCAATCTCCGCAGATGGGTTCAAGAGACCCAAGGAGACTTCCGTCTGCGGATTCCCTGCCTCGCCTCCCAGTGCAGTGGCCACCACCGCTACCAAACAGGGTCAAGCGACAGGCAACGCTACCCTGACCAAGAAACCACTCATCCCAACGACCCCCATCCTTCGGAAGCTGGTGGCGAACGTGGCAGACGGTACAGAGAAAAGACTGGACATGGTCCATGGTCCAACCCAAAGGGACAACCCTCCTGAACAGGGCCAAGGAGACCATGATGAGGGACAGCAGCACCATGAGGAGATCTCCACTGAGGAACCAAACAATGAAAACTAATCAGAAACTAGTTGTAAGGTGTGAAAGACCACACGCACGCACAAAGCTGTTAGAAACTGAGACTTCAGGGGCCGAACACGGCAAGCGAAATTGAAAGAATCGAACTCAATCGTGAACCCAGAAAAGACACGGTCATCGCAACAAGGCTCCCACTTGACAGTAGGATTGTTAAAAATGAAACATTGGGGTAGATTGGAGAGATTGGGAGAGTAGAGATTGGAGGGATTGGAGTGATTTTGAGATTGGAGGGATTGGAAGAGTGGAGAGTGGAGGAATTGGGAGAGTGGAAGGATTGGGAGAGAGAAGGTTGGAGGAATTGGGAGAGTGGAGGGATTGGGAGAGAGAAGGTTGGAGGAATTGGGAGAGTGGAGGAATTGGGAGAGTGGAGGGATTGGGAGAGAGAAGGTTGGAGGAATTGGGAGAGTGGAGGGATTGGGAGAGAGAAGATTGGAGGGATTGGGAGAGTGGAGGGATTGGGAGAGAGAAGGTTGGAGGGATTGGGAGAGTGAAGGGATTGAGAGGGTGGAGATTGGGAGAGGGGAGATTGGAGGGATTGGGAGAGGGGAGGGATTGGAGGGATTGAGAGGGTGGATATTGGGAGAGTGGAGAGTGGAGGGTTTGGGAGAGGGGAGGGATTGGAGGGATTGAGAGGGTGGAGATTGGGAGAGTGGAGGGATTGGGAGAGGGGAGGGATTGGAGGGATTGAGAGGGTGGAGATTGGGAGAGTGGAGAGTGGAGGGATTGGGAGAGTGGAGATTGGAGGGATTGGGGAGATTGAAATCAATGGAAATAATGATGGAGGGAGATGTGAATCGGCCGCTGATTCGCTATCACCCATTTTACAATATCACACAATGTGAAAACCTACCCCACTGACCACAGTGTTATTTGTGTGTAATGTTCACTCGCAGTGTTTGAAAATGAACCAATGGATCATCAGTGTTATTTTACAATGCTTTTCTCAAGGTCGACAGACGCAAGTAGTTTCCAGCTGGACAGCCCGATGAACGCTGGGAGGAGGGGGTCACAGGCCCACGTCTGTGGTTCCCCAGACAGTCAGGCCCCTGATTACCAGCCTGTGATGCTGGAGGCACCGCTGACTGGAGGCATAGCACTGAGACACAACCAGACCTGGGCCACTAGTTCCGTTAAATCTGGGCCTTTCAGAATGCTGTGTGTGGAGACGAGAGAGTCCCAGCGCAGGAGAGGAGGCCGCACAGAGTCCCACCTTGGTCCCAGGTAGCCTGTTGGTCCTTGAACAAAGGCTGCAGCAGCAGCTCCACCGAGTCCACAATCGGGCACCGAGCGCTGCCTGTGGTAGCACTGCTGGACATTTAAACTGGAGCCGTCCCCATCCATAATATCTTTAGAAAATCTGACTATCCTTCTGCGTCGCGTCAGCAGTAATCGAGAGCTTTCCATCAACGTCTGGGCCCTGGGGCAGTGGTATTTGAAAGCTGCAAAGGGCCAGGAAGAAGAGGAATTGACTCAAACAGTAAGAGAAGTGGATTTATTAGTCGTGACCCGACTCTGTGCACTGTGCCAGGCACATGAGGGTAACTGTCGAAACGGCCAGCCCGATCTCTGGTCCCGTGCTTCAAATTGCCGTGACTGGCCTTGGGCAGATCCATGGGCACCGGGTCCTTCTGGTACCACGTCCAAAAGGCCACTCTCTTCATGTGTGAACTTAGACAGTGAGTCAGTGGCTATTCGACCAAGGGGGAGCCCAACTCTCACTTCACCCAACATTCAGACACAGATAGACAGACACACACACACATGCGCACAGGCACAGAAACACACACACAGGCACACACATACAGACATAGGCACACACACACACACACACACGCACAGAAACACACACACACACACACACACAGGCACACACACACACACAGGCACACGCACACACACACGCACAGAAACACACACACGCACAGAAACACACACAGACACAGGCACACACACAGGCACACACATACAGACATAGGCACACACACACACACACGCACAGAAACACACACAGACACAGGCACACACACACACACACACAGGCACACACATACAGACATAGGCACACACACACACACACAGAAACACACACACACACAGGCACACACATACAGACATAGGCACACACACACACACAGAAACACACACACACACAGGCACACACATACAGACACACACATACACACAGGCACACACAGATACACATGCACAGACACACACATGTGCATGCACTCATGCCCCCCACACACTCACACACACATGGGTGCTACAGCTACCTGATTTTTCCAGCCTCCTTTGACCAGGGGCTCTGAGCCCGATTGTAATTTCCCTCCTGCCACCCAGGCTGGGATCAGTTAATTTGGCACGGAGCAGGTGTGAGCAGGTGTGAGCAGGTGTCTGTCCCGCGTGCCTCAGTTTATTTACCAATGGAGGTACTTTGCCATTTCTACTTGTGACGGGTTAAACCATCACTGGAAACAATGGTCCTGAAACAACGCCCTGAGATACAGGCTTCGAACAGACTCGCGCTCTGTTTCAGTGAAGGCATCAACCTGTTTATAATAAATACGGCATCAAATCTCCACCAAAAGAGTGAGGAGAGGAATTTCAGACAAAGGTGTTCGGCACTTGGCCGAATAAATTGAGGTCCCATTAGATCCTTTTCTGTCGGCCTTCTCCCCATGGCCTGCAGCATTTTCCCTCATCACGTTTAATGACAGCACTGAGCTTGTCTCTACTGAAAGGGGCAGTGGTCTCGATGTGAGAGGAGGTGGGGGCCCATTCATCGGGGCTGCCTGCAGCTCGGACAGTCGCTGAATTAATGGGGTCCTGGCTCTCCGCCCCTCCATCACTCTGTACCCTCTCCGCCCCTCAATCACTCTCCGCCCCTCCATCACTCCGTACCCTCTCTGCCCTCTCCACCCCTCCATCACTCTCCACCCCTCCATCACTCTCCACTCCTCGATCACTCTCCACTCCTCGATCACTCTCCGCCCCTCCAGCACTCTCCGCCCCTCCATCACTCTCCGCCCCTCCATCACTCTCCACCCCTCCATCACTCTCCGCCCCTCCATCACTCTCCACCCCTCCATCACTCTCCACCCCTCCATCACTCTCCGCCCCTCCATCACTCTCCACTCCTCGATCACTCTCCGCCCCTCCATCACTCTGTACCCTCTCCGCCCCTCCATCACTCTCCGCCCCTCCATCACTCTCCACCCCTCCATCGCTCTCTGCCCCTCGATCACTCTCTGCCCCTCCATCACTCTCCGCCCCTCCATCACTCTGTACCCCTCCATCACTCTCCGCCCCTCCATCACTCTGTACCCTCTCCGCCCTCTCCGCCCCTCCATCACTCTCCGCCCCTCCATCACTCCGTACCCTCTCTGCCCTCTCCACCCCTCCATCACTCTCCACCCCTCCATCACTCTCCGCCCCTCCATCACTCTCCACCCCTCCATCACTCTCCACCCCTCCATCGCTCTCCACTCCTCGATCACTCTCCGCCCCTCCATCACTCTGTACCCTCTCCGCCCCTCCATCACTCTCCGCCCCTCCATCACTCTCCACCCCTCCATCGCTCTCCGCCCCTCGATCACTCTCTGCCCCTCCATCACTCTCCGCCCCTCCATCACTCTGTACCCTCTCTGCCCTCTCCACCCCTCTGTCACTCTCCGCCCCTCCATCACTCTCCACCCCTCCATCACTCTGTACCCTCTCTGCCCTCTCCACCCCTCTGTCACTCTCCACCCCTCCATCACTCTCCACCCCTCCATCACTCTGCATGTCTACATACCAGATTGTTTCTGCAGTAACCAGGCGGAGCTTTTAACACAAAACGTGCCTCATAAATGCAGCCAGAGTTTTGGCCTATGTTTGCGATTGTACGATGCTCGAGGATCGCAAAGCTCAGACGTACCAAAGTTTATCCATCGGCACTGCCCGGGGCCAGTGAGAATTGCTGTGAACTTAAACAATATTTGTGTATTTTTGTAAATGCTATGAAATGTTTTATTATAAAAGGAGACATCAAATTTTACTGTGGAACTTGTTGGAAATTAAGCTTTATATTTGGAACAGATACAAATATCGACTATTTTAATGGGATGAGATAGATTGAAGAGTTAGAGGGAAATCAAACAAACTATTCACAATATAAAATATATCAATATTTAGGAACAGGACAAGCCCACCTTCTCCCCATATCCCCCAATCCCACCCACCCACCTTCTCATTGCATCCATTGGGGTGAAAGGCCAGACTTTTTAAAATGTACTGAAGTTTACACAGAAAAAAGAAACAATTTGCATTTCTATAGCGCCTTTCACAACCTCCAGACGTCCCAAAGTGCTTTACAGCCAATGAGGTACTTTTTGAAGTGGAGTCACTGTTGTAATGTAGGAAACACAGAAGCCAATTTTCACACAGCAAGATCCCACAAACAGCAATGAGATAAATGACCAGATAATTTGTTTTTTATATGTTGTTTGAGGGATAAAAATTGGCCCCAGGACACCGGGGAGAACTCCCCCTGCTCTTCTTTGAATACTGGCCGTGGGATCTCTTACGTCCACCTGAGGGGGCAGACGGGGCCTCGGTTTAACATCTCATCCGAAAGACGGCACCTCCGACAGTGCAGCACTCCCTCAGTACTGACCCTCCGACAGTGCAGCACTCCCTCAGTACTGACCCTCCGACAGTGCAGCGCTCCCTCAGTACTGACCCTCCGACAGTGCAGCGCTCCCTCAGTACTGACCCTCCGACAGTGCAGCGCTCCCTCAGTACTGACCCTCCGACAGTGCAGCGCTCCCTCAGTACTGACCCTCCGACAGTGCAACGCTCCCTCAGTACTGACCCTCCGACAGTGCAGCGCTCCCTCAGTACTGACCCTCCGACAGTGCAGCGCTCCCTCAGTACTGACCCTCCGACAGTGCAGCGCTCCCTCAGTACTGACCCTCCGACAGTGCAGCACTCCCTCAGTACTGCACTGGGAGTGTCAGCCTGGATTATGTGCTCAAGTCTCTGGAGTGGGGGCTCGAACCCACGACCTTCTGACTCAGAGGCGAGAGTGCGACCCACTGAACCCCGGCAGACACAGAGCTCAGGAGCTCAGTGTGTGTGTCTGTGTGTGTGGGTGTGTGTGTGTGTGTGTGTGTCTGTGTGTGTGTGTCTGTGTGTGTGTGTGTGTGTCTGTGTGTGTGTCTGTGTGTGTGTGTCTGTGTGTGTGTGTGCCTGACTGTCTGTGTCTCAGGCTCTCCAGGTTCCTGGGTCCTGGGCTGGATGCAGATGTTTCCGCTTGAGTTTTTCCGAAGGTCACTGAGCAGCACAGAGAGAGATAAAAACACATTTCTCAGTGCTAAAAATAGCGAGATTGCCAGAAGGGGGTTGGAGCCATCAAACACCTCCTGGTTTTGGAACCAGTGAGTGAGTCTTTTTACTGGACTCACCGCAGCAAAGGGACCAAAATCAGTTCACAACATCCGGAGTCCCATTGTCACAAGTGAACTTTTTGTATAAGGCACTGGATTATCTCTTCCTCTGTTTCAAAGGCACGTTGATCCCAAGTTTAAGGTTGTTTTGTAATCCTGCAGATTTAGTTGAAATGATTTTGATTAAAAAGGAGCCCTGTTTTAAGGGGCTATTATTGCAGTCTCAAACATCGGTCACAGTTTGAAGTTTCCTGTTGATATCCCAGCGTTCCAAATCATTCCCTGCTCATTTCCCTTCTCCCAACTCGTCTCCTCACTGGGATTTCGAGCATCATTGCAACAACAACAACAGCAATTGCGTTTATATAGCGCCTTTAACAGAGTAACACGTTACACTCCTCAATAAATCTGACAATGCTTTGCAAAAAAAATGAAAATGCTTTGTGTGGAAATTAAACATATACAGGTGAAGTCACCAACTCCTGATCTCAGTTATCGGCCAGAAGGTCCCAGCACCCAGTTATTCCACAGACTGATCGATAGTCTCGCTTCACAGTGAGTCCATTCTGGGCTTCTCTGAAACCATTCGCACCAAATTGAAGGGGACTAAAGTCATGATGCCGCAGTCCTGGAGCGTTTAATAAAAATCAGGTCCTGCTGCTCTGTTTAACTGAACAGGAAAAGGCCTTCAGACAACACCAGGCCCACCCTTTCTGGATTCAACCTCACAGACCTCCTCCCATCTACCCCCTCCCCATCTATTCCCCCTCCCCATCTACCCCCTCCCCATCTATTCCCCCTCCCCATCTATCCCCCTTCCCCTCTATTCCTCCCTCCCCATCTATTCCCCTCCCCATTTATTCCCCTCCCCATCTATTCCCCCCTCCCCATCTATTCCCCCCTCCCCATCTATTCCCCCCATCCCCATTTTTCCCCCCTCCCATAGAACCATACAACAATAGAAAAGATACAGCCACAGAAGGGGGCCATTCGGCCCATCGTGTCCGTGCCGGCTCGAAGAACAACCAGGTGCCCATTCTAATCCCACCTTCCAGCACCCGGTCCGTAGCCCTGCAGATTAGAGCACTTTAGGTGCAGGTCCAGGTACTTTTTAAAAGAGTTGAGGGTCCCTGCCTCTACCACCAATTTGGGCAGTGAATTCCATACACCCAACACCCTCTGGGTAAAAATGTTTTTCCTCATGACCCCTCTAATCCTTCCGCCAATCAGCTTAAATCTATGTCCTCTAGTTCTTGAACTCTCTGCTAGGGGAAACAGGTACTTCCTGTCTACTCTATCTGGGCCCCTCATAATTTTGTGCACCTCAATCAAGTCTCCCCTCAGCCTCCTCTGCTCCAAGGAAAACAACCCCAGCCTATCCAATCTCTCCTGGCGGCTGCAATTTTCAAGCCCTGGCAACATTCTTGTAAATCTTCTCTGCACTCTCTCCAGAGCAATTACGTCCTTCCTGTAACGTGGTGACCAGAATTGCGCACAATACTCCAGCTGTGGCCTTACCAGCGTTTTATACAGTTCCATCATTACATCCCGGCTTTTGTATTCTATACCTCAGCTAATGGACAGCATTCCATATGCCTTCTTCACAACCCTATCCACCTGTACTGCCACCTTCAGGGACCTGTGCACATGCACTCCAAGGTCTCTCACTTCCTCGACCCCTCAATATATTCCCGTTTACTGCATATTTCCTTTTACTGTTTGCCCTCTCTAAGTGCATTACCTCACACTTCTCCGGGTTGAACTCCATTTGCCACTTTTCCGCCCACTCCACCAACCCATTGATATCTTCTTGGAGTCTACAGCTATCCTCTTCACTATCAACTACACGGCCAATTTTTGTGTTGTCTGCAAATTTGCCAATCATGCCCCCTACATTCAAGTCCAAATCATTAATATATACCACAAACAGCAAGGGACCCAACACTGAGCCCTGTGGCACACCACTGGAAACGGATTTCCATTCGCAAAGACCTCCATCGTTATTACATTACCCTTTGTTTCCTGTTACTGAGCCCCCTCCCCATCTATTCCCCCCTCCCATCTATTCCCCCTCCCCATCTATTCCTCCCTCCCCATCTATTCCCCCTCCCCATCTATTCCTCCCTCCCCATCTATTCCCCCTCCCCATCTATTCCCCCCTCCCAATCTATTCCTCCCTCCCCATCTATTCCCCCCTCCCATCTATTCCCCCCTCCCATCTATTCCTCCCTCCCCATCTATTCCTCCCTCCCCATCTATTCCCCCCTCCCCATCTATTCCCCCCTCCCCATCTATTCCCCCCTCCCATCTATTCCTCCCTCCCCATCTATTCCTCCCTCCCCATCTATTCCCCCCTCCCCATCTATTCCCCCCTCCCATCT
>NC_090352.1:38734716-38769716 GCF_035084215.1 Heptranchias perlo
AAAGAGAAGGCTGAGGGGTGACCTGATAGAGGTCTTTAAGATTATGAAAGGGTTTGATAGGGTAGACGTAGAGAAGATGTTCCCACTTTTGGGGGAGACCAGAACTCGGGGCCATAAATATACGATAGTCACTAATAAATCCAATAGGGAATTCAGGAGAAACTTCTTTACCCAGAGAGTGGTGAGAATGTGGAACTCGCTCCCACAAGGAGTAGTTGAGGTGAATAGTGTAGATACATTTAAGGGGAAGCTGGATAAACACACGAGGGAGAAAGGAATAGAAGGAGATGCTGATAGGGTGAGATGAAGTAGGGAGGGAGGAGGCTCGTGTGGAGCATAAACACCGGGATAGACCGAGAATGATAGAATCATAGAATGGTTACAGCACGGAAGGAGTCCATTCAGCCCATTGAGTCCATGCCGGCCCTCTGCAAGAGCAATCCAACTAGTCCCACTTCCCCGCTTTGTTTTTTGTTTTGTTTTTTTTAAATAATAAAATCTAAATTACATCCCAAAACGCTTTACAGCCACTGAATCACTTTTAAAGTGCAGTAACTGTTTTGTAGGCAAAATCGGCAGCCAATTTGTGCAAAGCAAGGTCTCACAAACATCAGCGAGGTAAATGATCAGATAATCTGTTTTGGTGATGTTGGTTGAGGGATAAATATTGGCCAGATCACCGGGGAGAACTCGCTGCTCTTCTTCGAAATAGCGCCTTAAGAGAATTCGCGCCCACCTGAGCAGGCAGGCGGGGTCTTGCTTTGCTGTCTCATCCGAAAGACGGCACCTTGGTCAATGCAGCATTCCCTCAGCACTACTCTGAAGTGTTGGCCTAGATTACACGCTCAAATCCTGCCGTGAGGGCAGCAAATCACAGCCTTCTGACTCAAAGCAGGAGTTGTCACCACCGAGCCAGAATGGCACTTGCCATAAGTGGAGGGAACAGGTTAATAAATTGTACAGTATTGCATTAACAAATAGAACTTTCCATGCCTTTGGAAGCCCAGTAGCGCAGCACTTTAGTGTGACACATTCTGCCAAGGCCTGAGACCCACAGTTTCTCCCACAGCCATTTGAGAGGCGGATAACGGTGATAAATCGGATGGTGAGTAAATCGCCATTGCTCTGATCTACCCTACGGTGGACGGTTACAAAATGATATCGGCCGGTGAGAATAAATTTCCCATCTTAGGCTGACACAACTCAAGACCACCTGAAAGCCAGAGAGGGAGAAAATAAAGGCGGGAGGGGGAAGGAGAAGCTGATCTTTTTTACCGGCACCCTCACAGTTACAGTCTGATGAATTAGCAGGTGAATGGTTTCCACAGGAACCCAACCAATTGAACAAAAGGAGGATGCCCTGTTGTGTGGTACTGTACTATAGAGTTAAAGGCTTCTGTTCAACACCACAATTCCAGTCCCACTGCAGCTACTATATTCCTGATGGAAAGTTTTGGGATTTCATACACTTTAAATATCCATCTTACGGCTGTAATCTTGCATGTAACTGGTGTCAATCAGCACAGGCAAATCTCTTTTGGAAAAAAACAGGGGACAGGCACGTGTCAGATTTTTAAAAAATGTATCCTGGCCATTATACACAGTACTGGGGTTTGCCCCTCTATTTCAGATTATTAGCGATCTCAAGATTCTTACATTTTAGAAGTCAGGTTGAATTTCTGTAAAACACGGTAAGCTGGGCAGATGTTGAGTTATAACCAGCTGGCCCAGGAAAAATAAAAAAACATCATTTTTTTTAAAAAGAGGAGACGAGCCCCGAGTGGCCGTCCTTCCACTTTATTTAATGTGCAATCCTTCACTCACATTTCCTATTCCAAACTCCGTCCCCTGCACGTTTCCCTCCCAGTCACACACCATACCCATTGGGCCGAATGGCCTGTTTCTGTGCTGTACGTTAACGGCTCACTGCTGGATTTAGCTGTGAGGAATATTTATTTTTTGCACTCCTCCACCAGATGCTCCACGGCGAGTGACTCACCTCCTGACTCCCCAAAGCCTTTCCACCATCTACAAGGCACAAGTCAGGAGTGTGATGGAATACTCTCCACTTGCCTGGATGAATGCAGCTCCAACAACACTCAAGAAGCTCGACACCATCCAGGACAAAGCAGCCCGCTTGATTGGCACCCCATCCACCGCCCTAAACATTCACTCCCTTCACCACCGGCGCACTGTGCCTGCAGTGTGTACCATCCACAGGATGCACTGCAGCAACTCGCCAAGGCTTCTTCGACAGCACCTCCCAAACCCGCGACCTCTACCACCTAGAAGGACAAGGGCAGCAGGCACATGGGAACAACACCACCTGCACGTTCCCCTCCAAGTCACACACCATCCCGATTTGGAAATATATCGCCGTTCCTTCATCGTCGCTGGGTCAAAATCCTGGAACTCCCTTCCTAACAGCACTGTGGGAGAACCTTCACCACATGGACTGCAGCGGTTCAAGAAGGCGGCTCACCACCACCTTCTCAAGGGGCAATTAGGGATGGGCAATAAATGCCGGCCTCGCCAGCGACGCCCACATCCCATGAACAAATTTTAAAAAAATTAATGTTGGGAAATGGAACAGTTTGGGCACACAAGGGCCAATTTTAAATCCCTCCTCATGGTGTAAAGGCAGCGTTAGAGGCCTGAAAATTGCCATGGGTCACTTACTCCCCAGTTAAGCTGCGGCCGTCATCTTAGGTGGGATCCTGAGATGGATGACGGATTGCCCTCCTGTTGCAGATCGAGAACCTATTACATAGAAACCCCTCCATGGCCTCGCCCCTCCCTATCTCTGTAACCTCCTCCAGCCCTACAAACCTCCGAGATCTCTGCGCTCCTCCAATTCCGGCCTCTTGCGCATCCTCAATTTTCTTTGCTCCACCATTGGCGGCCGTGCCTTCAGCTGCCTGGGCCCTAAGCTCTGGAATTCCCTCCCTAAACCTCTCCGCCTCTCTCTCCTCCTTTAAGACGCTCCTTCAAAACCTACCTCTTTGACCAAGCTTTTGGTCACCTGTCCTAATATCTCCTTATGTGGCTCGGTGTCAAATTTTGTTTGATAATCGCTCCTGTGAAACTCCTCGGGAGGTTTTCCTACGTTAAAGGTGATACATAAATGCAAGTTGTTGTTGTTATTTGTACCCCCATCGCAATTTCGAGGTACGTGGGGGGGAGAGTTTGCATACTTCGCCCATTCATCGCGGGCGGCCTAACCAGTGACACTTAAAGGGGGCGCAGGAGTCTGCTCACAAAATGGCCCAGGAAATGCTGGTTTTTATTCTTGGGTGCGGCGAGGAGCAGCAGCTCCCCATGGGTCCACAGGGAAATTCCGGGCCTCCGCCGGCTTCCCCCCGGCCAGGATCACCCCCTCTTCCCCCCCCCCCCAGGATCACCCCCTCTTCCCCTCCCCAGGATCACCCCCTTCTCCCCCCCAGGATCACCCCCTCTTCCCCCCCCCTGGGATCGCCCCCTCTTCCCCTCCCCAGGATCGCCCCCTCTTCCCCCCCCACTGGGATCGCCCCCTCTTCCCCTCCCCAGGATCGCCCCCTCTTCCCCCCCCACTGGGATCGCCCCCTCTTCCCCTCCCCAGGATCGCCCCCTCTTCCCCACCCTGGGATCGCCCCCTCTTCCCCTCCCCCCCAAGATCACTCCACTCCTTCTCTGCCCCCCCGGGATCGATCCCCCTCCTTCCCTCCCCCACCCTTCCGCGGGCTCCGACTGCTGGCTCAGCTCACCAGTGGAATGTAGATAACAGCCAGGCCTCAGAATGGTTCGAGCCTCACCGGAGAACGGGCTGTACCACTAACAGTGCACCAGTTAACAAAATCAATTCATTCTCAAACCATCTTTACACCAGTCGACAAGAGCGGGGGGGGGGTGGGGTTAGTCCTATATTGCGGGAGGGTTTCTCGGGCTCCCACAACCCATACGATGAGGGGGGGCCGCCCACACCCACCGGACATGAGAATCCCGCTGGATGTCAGCCCAGAATTCCGAGCTGGAGCTCCGGCTTCGCTCCCCGGGACCGTCCGGAGTGAGAGTTCGATCCCTGCACCTTCTGACCCAGAGGGGAATGGCTCGGTCCCCGGTAATTATTAAACGGTGCAAAAAATAACGTATAAAGTTGTCTGAAAGTCAAACAAATCAGAAACTCTCGGGGTAATTTATTGGGGAGCAAAACTTCGTGAGTCACAGACTATTCCCCATCGCCCACCCACACTCCCATCAAGTGACGTTTTATGCCAAAGGCGGCCTCATGATATCGTTCCGATAAATCCCCCTCCCGCTCCGGACTTTGCCATGGCTGTACCTGGGAGCTGAGATGAGAGATTAAATCGCGGAGGTCGAGGGAAACCATTTCCATAGATTTGCCCATTGTGGAATGCTGACTTTCCCCAAGTTCATCGATCCGTTTAAAATCCACGTGGATCCAAAAGACGTGAAGATCTTTGGCGTTTAACACTAATCGTTCCACATCCTGCAAATAACAATAGAGAGGGGTGATTGGGGGCAGGGGGGGGTCAGTCGAGGGGTGATTGGGGGCAGGGGGTGTCAGTAGGGGGTGATTGGGGGCAGGGGGTGGCAGTAGGGGGTGATTGGGGGCAGGGGGTGGCAGTAGGGGGTGATTGAGGGCAGGGGGTGGCAGTAAGGGGGTGAGTGGGGCAGGGGGTGTCTGTAGGGGGTGATTGGGGGCAGGAGGTGGCAGTAGGGGGTGATTGGGGGCAGGAGGTGGCAGTAGGGGTGATTGGGGGCAGGAGGTGGCAGTAGGGGGGATTGGGGGGAGGGGGTGTCAGTAGGGTGGTGATTGGGGGCGGGAGGTTTCAGTAGGGGGTGATGGGGTGCAGAGGGTGGCAGTGGATGGGTGATTGGGGGCGAGGAGTGGCAGTAGGGCTGAGGCGGCAAGGGTGGGGGTTTGATGGGGGGTGACGAGGAGGGTTAATTGTGGGGATGGGAGGGGGTTTTGATTGGGGGGTGCGGGTGATTGTGGGGGTGAGGGTGGTTGGGGGTGTTGATTGGGGGGTGGGGGTGAGGGGGTGGTGGGTGATTAGACGGTGAGGGGGTGGGGTGATTAGTGGGTGGTGGGCAGGATGATTGAGGGGGTGATGTGAGGGGGTGTTTGGGGGCGAGGGGGTGATTGGTGGTGGGGGCAATTGAGGGGGTAATGTGAGGGGTGATTGGGGTGAGGGGTGATTGGGGAGGGGGAGGGGGCAATAGAGGGAGTGATTTGAGGGAGTGGAGGGGTGGGGGTGAGGGGGTGATTGGAGGGGTGATTTGAGGGCAAGGGGGTGACTAAGGGGGGTGATTTCAGAAGTGAGGATGGTGATTGAGGGGGGTGATTTGGGGGGGTGAGGGGTGATTGAGGTGGGTGATTTGGGGGGTGAGGGGTGATTTGGAAGGTGAGGGGGTGATTTGGGGGGTGAGGGGGTGATTGAGGTGGGTGATTTGGGGGGTGATTTGGGGGTGAGGGGGTGATTGTGGGGGGTTATTGGGGGGTGAGGGGGTGATTGAGTGGGGTGATTTGGGGATGATTGAGGGGGGTTATTGGTGGGTGAGGGGGTGATTGAGGGGGCGATTGAGGGGGTGATTGAGGGGGGGCTACGAGGGGGCGATTGAGGGGGGTGATCGAGGGGATGATTGAGGGGGTGAACAAGGGGGAGCGATTGAGGGGGGTGAATGAGGGGGTGATTGAGGGGGTGATCGAGGGGATGATTGAGGGGGTGAACAAGGGGGCAATTGAGGGGGTGATCGAGGGGAGGATTGAGGGGGGTGAACGAGGGGGCGATTGAGGGGGGTGATCAAGGGGATGATTGAGGGGGTGAACAAGGGGGGGCGATTGAGGGGGGTGAACGAGGGGGTGATTGAGGGGGGTGATCGAGGGGATGATTGAGGGGGTGAACAAGGGGGGCAATTGAGGGGGGTGATCGAGGGGAGGATTGAGGGGGGTGAACGAGGGGGGTGATTGAGGGGTGTGATCGAGGGGATGATTGAGGGGGGTGATGGAGGGGATGATTGAGGGGGTGATCGAGGGGATGATTGAGGGGGGTGATCGAGGGGGGCGATCGAGGGGGGTGATCGAGGGGATGATTGAGGGGGTGAACGAGGGGGCGATTGAGGGGGTGATCGAGGGGATGATTGAGGGGATGAACGAGGGGGGCGATTGAGGGGGGTGAACGAGGGGGGCGATTGAGGGGGTGATCGTGGGGATGATTGAGGGGGTGAACGAGGGGGGCGATTGAGGGGGGTGATCGAGGGGATGATTGAGGGGGGTGATCGAGGGGGTGATTGAGGGGGGTGATCGAGGGGTTGATTGAGGGGGGTGATCGAGGGGGTGATTGAGGGGGGTGATCGAGGGGGCGATTGAGGGGGGTGATCGAGGGGGGTGAGGGGGTAAGGAGATTGACAATGAGTAAACAGAAAGGAAGATGTCCTACTTGCATGTGCAGCCAATAGCTGTAGACAGTCCTCGTACATGGCAGGCTGCTCAGGATCACGTTGTAATCTTCAAAAGAAGGGTGGCCGATTTTCTCCTGTTTCTTAAATCACAAAACAGGATCTGGTTAGAAAATAACTCTTGTTATTCCTTCAAACTTAGAACATAGGAACAGGAGGAGGCCATTCAGCCCCTCGAGCCTGTTCCGCCATTCAGTCAGATCATGGCTGATCTGTACCTCAACCCCATTTACCCTCCTGTGCCCCATATCCCTCGATACCCAACAAAACTCTATCAATCTCAGTTTTGAAAGCTCCAATTGACCCCCAGCATCCACAGCCTTTTTGGGGGAGAGAGTTCCAGATTCCCACTCCCCTTTGTGTGAAGAAGTGCTTCCTGACATCACCCCTGAATGGCCTGGCTCTAATTTTAAGGTTCTGCCCCCTTGTTCTGGACTCCCCCCACCAGAGGAAATAGTTTCTCTCTATCTACCCTATTGAATCCTTTTTACATTTTAAATACCTGAGATGGCATTGAGCCTTTTCTGGCTTTGTAGCAATTGTTTTACTGCTGGTGGCTTGTGAGGGAACACTGAGTCGACCGCCTGGTGTGAGACTGGAGTCACATGTAGGCCAGATAGGGCAGGGGTGAAGGACCATCAGTGAACTAGTTGGGTTTGTACACAATCCAACAGCCTCATGGTAATTTTTTTCTGGTGTCAGCCCAAAAATTACCAGGTTTATCGAATTCAATTTCACAACTCACCATGGTGGGATCTGACCAGAAAATGACTAGACCAGTCCCGTAACCATGACACTACCATCCCAGGGTCTGGAGCCCACCACCAGCTGCCCTGGGTTTCAACCTCCTACTCTGAACGTCAAGATAAATGTGATTCTTACATATTTTATAAGTAAATCCCGGACATCCTGCAGGATTTTCCTGGACAGGTTCAGGCTCCGTTGGAAGGTAATGTTCAGGGTGCTGGAATCAGTTGAAGATGGAATGGTGAAGAGAGCAACTGAAAGAGCCAGCAACTGTAAGAGTCCCGCCATCAATCCAATCTGTAAACATCAACAGCGGTTGGTCAGGAGAGACCTAAAGAGTTCGAGCATTACCATAGTACCTATTCTGAAATATTCCCAATCATCTTTTAGTTGGTGTCACCTGTGGCTCAGTGGGTCGCACTCTGGCCTCTGAGTCAGAAGGTCGTGGGTTCGAGCCCCACTCCAGAGATTTGTAGCACATAATCCAGGCCGACACTCCCAGTGCAATACTGAGGGAGTGCTGCACTGTCGGAGGTGCCGTCTTTCGGATGTGACATTAAACCGAGGCCCCGTCTGCCCTCTCAAGTGGATGTAAAAGATCCCACAGCCACTATTGGAAGAAGAGCAGTGGAGTTCCTCCCTCAACCAACATCACTAAAACAGATTATCCAGTCATTATCACGTTGCTGTTTGTGGGATCTTGCTGTGCACAAATTGGCTGCCGCGTTTCCTACATTACAACAGTGACTACACTTCAAAAAATACTTAAAGTGCTTTGGGACGTCCTGAGATTGTGAAACGCACTATAGAAATGCAAGTTCTTTCAGAAGCCAGGTTACAGTGACCACACATAGATTGAATCAGCACCTCCAGAAATGTTCACACTTACCTCAGTGAGTTTCACAATCGAATCCTGGGTTCTGATTGAATCACTTGAGACAGTGCAGCTGGCTGGCCCGGTCTCTGAGATTTATAGGGTGTCTGATATCCTGACCCTCCCACAACAGCAAGTTTTATTAAAAGTCCAGTTGCTTGTAAAACTAAAAGTTTTAAAATTAAAAATGCAACTTTGAGGTGGAGTGCCAGGGTATTTTGTACAGTCAGATGTCACTTTATTTCTTGAGGATTCCCACAACAACCTAACCACACGTCGAAAGGCACAAAAAATAAACTAGTGTAAGTGAAACTGGATGACGAAACCAACAATAGATTCTTGTTAGATATGGAATAACAGATTTATTGTTATAATTTGATATCAATATTGATTTATTAATGTATTTATTATATTTATTAAGTTATTGTGATAGGGTTGATTTGTTGTTACAATTTGATTTAGAGATGTTGTGATAATTGATATATTGGTTTGTTACATAGAATTACATAGAATGTATAGCACAGGAACAGTCCAACTGGTTTATGCTCCACACGAGCCTCCTCCCTCCCCTCTTCATCTCACCCTATCAGCATATCCTTCTATTCCTCTCTCCCTCGTGTGTTTATCCAGCTTCCCCTTAAATGTATCTACACTATTCACCTCAACTACTCCTTGTGGGAGTGAGTTCCACATTCTCACCACTCTCTGGGTAAAGAAGTTTCTCCTGAATTCCCTATTGGATTTATTAGTGACTATCTTATATTTATGGCCCCGAGTTTTGGTCTCCCCCACAAGTGGAAACATCTTCTCTATCGAACTCCTTCATAATCTTAAAGACCTCTATCAGGTTGCCCCTCAGCCTTCTCTTTTCTAGAGAAAAGAGCCCCAGCCTGTTCAATCTTCCCTGATAGCTATAACCTCTCAGTTCTTGCATCATTTTTGTAAATATTTTTTGCACCTTCTCCAGTGCCTCTGTATTAATGCACTTGGTTAATTCATCAACTGTTAAAGTAAAAATTCTAAAGTGGGTATTTGCATTTACCTGGTAAAAGCCACTAACTTTGGTAGTAGAAAGGGATAACTAATAACCTTTAGTCATCAGATGTTACACTACTTGTTACTAGTAGCTGAAATACAGGGGAAACTAGAAGTATCAGCAAAATGATTTTTAAGAAAAAACGTTTTTTGCTAGTGATTAAACAGAAGAAGTCTGTGTTTTGTTCATCTTCAGCTCTCCTGGGAGACGGAAATCAGAATAGAACCTCTTAGTTTTCCAGGTATATCAGCTTTCAGTGTGACATCAGCTGGTTCCAGAAGGCTGCAATCCCTCAGAAGCAGTTAATACTGTTCTGAGCACTGTAATAAATGGCATTAGACCGGCCGGCGGTGGGGGGGGGAAAGAAGAGAAACAAGAGAAATGGGAAACATTTTGGGCAGCCTACAGTCGTTTGTAAAATTTGGAGAAGAAATGATTGTCACAATCGATGCTCCTACCCAACACTCTCAACTTATAGTCACAGCTGAGAGGCGGTTTCTATAAGCAGACCCAGTCTCGTGTCAATCAAAACCTTTGCCATCAGAAGTGCTATAGATGGGATAACGTACCACAGGATTAACAAATACCATTTGATTATAGCATAACACACCAGATACCACCAGAGGTTGCCTACCCATGCTGTCCTGTCTACCCCAAAATGCAATAAATACCATATCTATCAGAGACTGTTCCATTCAGGTTCAAACTAATTGATAGATTTACATTACAATCATTTGCAAGACTCTGGGAGGAGATGGTTTTTTACAAACTTTGCAACAGAAAATTTCTGAATGTGAGGCAGCCCATGTCAATTCCAGAAATTGGGCCAAACTGAACTATAGATATTTAACACAAAATTAAAACTGAGTAGCTGTATTAATACCGTTAAGCCAAAAGGAGTCTTTTAGGTCACAGGTGTTAATCTGGAGAAATTCACCAACTTCCTCTCCAAGTATCACTGATGGGGGGGAGGGGGTGATTAAATGTAATTAATTCATTTATTTGCCCCAGTTTGCAAACTTGTCTACAGTAATATTTCAAAGAAAGAAAAGACCTGCCAAACAAACAAAAAGTTGGCCGAATTAGTTTCAAAATACAAAGCATCAGCAACGAGGGAAGTCCAGCTGAATCAGGATAATTGTGATGTGGAGATGCCGGTGATGGACTGGGGTGGACAAATGTAAGGAATCGCACAACACCAGGTTATAGTCCAACAGCTTTATTTGAAATCACAAGCTTTCAGAGCTTTGCTCCTTCGTCAGGTGCAGTGAGGAGTTGCATAAAGGCACAGCATATATAGTCAGAGAACAATGCCTGGTGATTACAGATAATCTTTCTAACTGCCCTTTATCACACCTCGGCAGAGAGATAATCCCAGCAATCAAAGGAGTGAATGGTGTTCAGACAGGTTAGTCAGGGAAACATTACATCCAAGAATACTGAGGTGGGGTCACAAGGGGTCAAATGTAGCAGATGCTGGGGTTTGTATTAAAAACAGATAACTTTTTTTTGCTGGAAATCGCAGCAGGTCCAGCCGCACCTGTGTATAGAGAACAAGCCAACTACGACTCGAGTCTGGATGACTCTATGTCAGGTGGGGTTACATGTAGCGTGACATGAACCCAAGATCCCGGTTGAGGCCGTCCTCATGGGGACTCAGTTTCCAGCTTGTGTGACAGTCACCCTGGGATTTTGCTCCCATTCACTTTAATTCAAACACTGGCGAGCACAGAAGCAGAAAACAATTTGATCTAAATATTGATTTGTTGTGATAATTTGATATAAATATTGATCTGTTTAAATAGTTTGATATAAATACACTGCAGGGCTGACAGGAAACCAACATTTTGGTGTCAGACAACTTCTCGGTTGGGTTTTGCTGAGTTTGGTGAAAGTGTTTCAGACAAAAAGGAATAAGAACAGAAAATGCTGGAGAAACTCAGCAAGTCAGGCAGTGTCTGTGGAGAAAGAAACAGAGTCTGTTACTGTGTCTCTCTGTTTCTTTCTCCACAGACGCTGCCTGACTTGCTGAGCTTCTCCGGCATTTTCTGTTTTTATTTCAGATTTCCAGCATCTGCAGTATTTTGATTTGGATTCAGATAAAAGGGAAGTGACCGGCCCCAATCTCTCAGAACACAACCACCAGAAATCTCAGCATCTCTGCCTGCCGCCTGGATGGGGATTGGGGAAGCCCTCCGACAGATTTAGAAAGTGTTAGTGGAATCTCGTCAGACCCACTCATTCAAGTGAAAATTCAGCTCTTAATTACATCGCCCAGAACTTTACTTTAAACCACCCGTGTTCAAAGAAAGGCTCTTTTCTTGTGCTTTATTTGGGACTTTTTCACACATGAGGAGTTGTGAGTAGTTTTAGGGGCAAGAGAGGACGTCACGGCAAAATGAAATATTGGGAGATTCAAAGACTGAGGATTGCCATAGTCTGGGCTGTGAATCAAACATACTACCTGATCAGCCAGCACCACCTGATACATTATCACATCGCTGTTTGTGGGATCTTGCTGTGCGCAAATTGTCTGCCGCGTTTCCTACATTACAACAGTGACTGCACTTCAAATAAAAAGTACTTCATTGGCTGTAAAGCACTTTGGGATGTCCTGAGGTCGTGAAAGGCGCTATAGAAATGCAATTTCTTTCCTTTACAGATTAATTCGGGTTTGGAGGCTCGTCTCATGGGGGCTTGCATTTTGCAGAACTACACGTTGGTTTCGACCATCAATTTAGTGATAATATAGCAGACACTAAGGCAGTGTGAGATGGGGCACTGGAGGATTTTGGAGCTGAGTAATTTGAAAGCTGGAAACTGAACTGCCACAGAGAACCGCTGGGTTTCAACTTCAAATTTAGGGGTTTGTTCAAACCCCCAAAAGATCCCCTCAACTGTACAGGCACGGAATCTACAGATAGCGAGCCTCTGATTATCTGTGGCTTTGTGGGCAGCACTCCGGTCTCTGAGTCAAAAAGTCGTGGGTTCAAGTCCTACGTCCAGAGATTTGAAGCACATAATCCCGGCTGACACTCCCACCGCAATAGTGAGGGAGTGCTGCACTGTCAGAGGTGCTGAATTTCAGATGAGATGTTAAACTGAGGCCCTATCAGGCGGATGTAAAAGATTCCTTGGCCGCTATTTGGAAGAAAAGGGGGGGAGTTCTCCCCGGGGTTGAAGATTTATCCCCAACCAACATCACTTCAAAAAAGAAACAGATTATCTGGTCATTTATAAGATTGCTGTTTGTGGGATCTTGCTGTGTACAAAAACAGCTGCTACTTTACAACACTGGCTACTGATTTGTGGAAATGAATATCAGGAATCAGGCGCCCCCATTCCGGGGTTCTCCACTGTTGTGGACTGCCACCCGAAACACATTTCTGGGTGGTCACAGGAGCATGGTGTCATGGTGTTTGGGACATTTAGTCCCTGGAGCCTGTGCCAGAATCGATTGGCGAGGACAGCGACCGAGGGGATTGGGGGCGACTCACGAGCAACACTGGTGGAAAAGGGGAGCAAAGAATTTACGAGTGGTGTTCGATTTAAATACCTGTCGGTTTGTCATCTATTTTCTTGGAATTTAAACCCCAAACCAAAAGTAAACAGGCAGTGAAAGCAGAAAGACGGTTAAACCCAGAGTAATAACGTAGAGAAAAGGATTCTGAATTTCATTAATAACGTCATGAAACAGGGATATTCTGGGGATGAAATTCGACTGAAGGGGGCAGGGAATGCAAACCGGGCCAGTGTAAATCGGACGACCATTTCACACCCCTCCCCATTTTCCATTCCATGGATTTCAATGTGAGACGGGCATCGCTTTGCGTTTCTGCCCAGGATGAACTTCACCCCTTCGTCTCTGAGCAGTGACCAATCATACTCTGACACTCGGTTAATCCCATTCATAATTTCTGCATTCACACCACTGCCTGGTACCTCCCGGTGAGATCTCTTTCCAAATCAATGCAGCAGGCTCAGAGTCTCATCCTTTGGGAGCCTCGCCCTCTGGGAGCCTCGCCCTCTGGGAGCCTCACCCACTGGGTGCCTCACCCACTGGGTGGCTCACCCTCTGGGAGCCTCACCCTTTGGGAGCCTCACTCACTGGGAGCCTCACTCATTGGGAGCTTCACCCTCTGGGAGCCTCACCCACTGGGAGCTTCACCCTCTGGGAGCCTCACCCACTGGGAGCCTCACCCAGTGGAAGCCTCACCCACTGGGAAACTCACCCACTGGGTGCCTCACCCTTTGGGAGCCTCACTCACTGGGAGCCTCACTCTTTGGGAGCCTCACCCACTGGGAGCCTCACCCTCTGGGAGCCTCACCCACTGGGAGCATGTATCAGAAATTCAGTTGTGCACTGCTTATGATTATCCATTCATCGAACAGCCCTGGCTCAGTGGGTAGCACACTTGCCTCTGAGTTTGAAGGTTGTGGGTTCACAGTCCTACTCCAGAGCCTCAAGCACATAATCCAGGCTGACACGCCCAGTGCAGTACTGGGGGAGTGCTGCACTGTTGGAGGTGCCACCTTTTTGAATGAGACATTAGACCGAGGCCCCGTCTGCCCTCTCAGATGGATGTGAAAGATCCCACAGGATGATTTCAAAGAAGAGCAGGGGAGTTCTCCCCGGTGTCCTGACCAATATTTATCCCTCAACCAACATCTAAAACAGATTACCTGGTCATTCAACACATTGCTGTTTGTGGGATCTTGCTGTGCACAAATTGGCTGCCACGTTTCCTACATTACAACAGTGACTACACTTCGAAAGTACTTCATTGGCTGTGAACCACTTTGGGAGGTCATGAAAGGCGCTTTATAAATGCAAATCTACCTTTCTTTCTTTCTTTCTCTTCCGGTATAGGCTCCCAGCCCAAGAGGGAGTGACCGGGAATAACTCCCTCCTTACTCTGGTCACTGTCATTAACCAGGTAATAAAGGTTCATTAATCAATAGGCAGCCTTAAACCCAGCTTCAATATACTGCACGGAGTTACGTGGAGCTGAAAAAGCCGTCTGATCACAAGATGAGTTCAGGTGTAATGGACCCTTCACCTCATCCAATCCCAACGTTGCAGACCAAGCCCACCATCTTCACATTGCAGCGACCGGCCATTTCCGTCCTGTTAAAACAAAGAGCGATTTCAGTACATTTATAAAATATGGAGACAGAACACGTTGATATTTATCAATGCACCCAGTGGGTGAGGCTCCCAGTGGGTGAGGCTCCCAGTGGGTGAGGCTCTCAAGTCGTGAGGCTCCCAGTGGGTGAGGCTCTCAAGTCGTGAGGCCCCCAGTGGGTGAGGCTCCCAGGTCGTGAGGCCCCAGTGGGTGAGGCTCCCAGTGGGTGAGGCTCCCAGTGGGTGAGGCTCCCAGTGGGTGCGGCTCCCAGTGGGTGAGGCTCCCAGTGGTTGAGGCTCCCAGGTCGTAAGGCTCCCAGTGGGTGAGGCTCCCAGTGGGTGAGGCTCCCAGGTCGTGAGGCCCCAGTGGGTGAGGCTCCCAGATCATGAGGCTCCCAGTGGGTGCGGCTCCCAGAGGGTGAGGCTCCACAATTGATGGGCCGAATGGCCTCCTTCTGTGCTGTAACCGTTTTATGATTCTATGATTCTATAACAATGAGAGGCATAAATCTAGACGTTAAACCGAGGCCCTGTCTACCCTTTCAGATGGACATAAAAGATCCCACGGCCACTATTTCGAAAAAGAGCTGGGGAGTTCTCCTTGGTGTCCTGAGGCCAATATTTATCCCTCAATCAACATCACTTAAAAAAAACGGTCATTTACAACATTGCTGTTTGTGGGATCTTGCTTTGTGCAAATTGGCCGCCATGTTTCCTGCATCACAACAGTAAAAAAGTACTTCATTGGCTGTAAAGCGCTTTGAGGTGTCCTGAGGTCATGAAAGGCGCTATATAAATGCAATTTCTTTCCTTTACAGATTAATTCGGGTTTGGAGGCTCGTCTCATGGGGGCTTGCATTTTGCAGAACTACACGTTGGTTTCGACCATCAATTTAGTGATAATATAGCAGACACTAAGGCAGTGTGAGATGGGGCACTGGAGGATTTTGGAGCTGAGTAATTTGAAAGCTGGAAACTGAACTGCCACAGAGAACCGCTGGGTTTCAACTTCAAATTTAGGGGTTTGTTCAAACCCCCAAAAGATCCCCTCAACTGTACAGGCACGGAATCTACAGATAGCGAGCCTCTGATTATCTGTGGCTTAGTGGGAAGCACTCTGGTCTCTGAGTTGGCTAGGTCATGGGTTCATAGTCCTACTCCAGAGATTTGAGCCCATAATGTGTGCTGACACTCCTGGTGTGGTACTGGGGGAGTGCTGCACTGTCGGAGGTGCCGTCTTTCAGATAAGATGTCAAACTAAGGACCTGTCTGCCCCTCTCAGGTAAGAGATCCCATGTCACTATTTCGAAGAAGAACAGGGGAGTTCGTCCTGGTCAATCTTTATCCCTCAACCAACATCACTAAAAATAGATTATCTGGTCATAGAATATTACAACATAGAAGGAGGCCATTTGGCCCGTCGTGCCTGTACTGGCTCTTTGAAAGAGGTGTCCAATTAGTCCCACACCCCAGCTTTTCCCCATAATCCTGCAGGTGTTTCCTCTTCAAATACATGTCCAATTGCATTTTGAAAGTTCCTATGGTGATTTATCACATTGTTGTTTGCGGGATCTTGCTGTGCGGAAATTGGCTGCCGCGTTTCCTACATTACAACAGTGACTACACTTCAAAAAAAAACTTCACTGGCTGTAAAGCACTTTGGGACGTCCCGAGGTCGTGAAAGGCGCTATATAAATGCAAGTCTTTCTTTTTCATAATTTACAGATTCAGATTTTCTGATTATCCGTACATTTTGAAAAGATACGGCCTTGAGCGGGCAATGAGCAGTGATCCAGTGTGAGGGGGAGTGGGGAAGGAGCAGTGATCCAGTGTGAGGGGGAGTGGGGAAAGAGCAGTGATCCAGTGTGAGGGGGAGTGGGGAATGAGCAGTGATCCAGTGTGAGGGGGAGTGGGGAATGAGCAGTGATCCAGTGTGAGGGGGAGTGGGGAATGAGCAGTGATCCAGTGTGAGGGGGAGTGGGGAATGAGCAGTGATCCAGTGTGAGGGGAAGTGGGGAATGAGCAGTGATCCAGTGTGAGGGGGAGTGGGGAATGAGCAGAGATCCAGTGTGAGGGGGAGTGGGGAATGAGCAGTGATCCAGTGTGAGGGGGAGTGGGGAATGAGCAGTGATCCAGTGTGAGGGGGAGTGGGGAATGAGCAGTGATCCAGTGTGAGGGGGAGTGGGGAATGAGCAGTGATCCAGTGTGAGGGGGAGTGGGGAATGAGCAGTGATCCAGTGTGAGGGGGAGTGGGGAATGAGCAGTGATCCAGTGTGAGGGGGAGTGGGGAATGAGCAGTGATCCAGTGTGAGGGGGAGTGGGGAATGAGCAGTGATCCAGTGTGAGGGGGAGTGGGAAATGAGCAGTGATCCAGTGTGAGGGGGAGTGGGGAATGAGCAGTGATCCAGTGTGAGGTGGAGCGGGGAATGAGCAGGGATCCAGTGTGAGTGGAGTGTGCAATGAGCAGGGATCCAGTGTGAGGGTAGTGGGGAATGAGCAGTGATCCAGTGTGAGGGGGAGTCGGGAATGAGCAGTGATCCAGTGTAAGTGGGATGGGGAATTAGCAGTGATCCAGTGTGAGGGGAGTGGGGAATGGGCAGTGATCCAGTGCGAGGGGGAGTGGGGAATGAGCAGTGATCCAGTGTGAGGGGAGTGGGGAATGGGCAGTGATCCAGTGCGAGGGGGAGTGGGGAATGAGCAGTGATCCAGTGTGAGGGGAGTGGGGAATGGGCAGTGATCCAGTGTGAGGGGGAGTGGGGAATGAGCAGTGATCCAGTGTGAGGGGGAGTGGGGAAGGAGCAGTGATCCAGTGTGAGGGGGAGTGGGGAATGAGCAGAGATCCAGTGTGAGGGGGAGTGGGGAATGAGCAGTGATCCAGTGTGAGGGGGAGTGTGCAATGAGCAAGGATCCAGTGTGAGGAGGAGTGGGGAATGAGCAGAGATCCAGTGTGAGGGGGAGTGGGGAATGAGCAGTGATCCAGTGTGAGGGGGAGTGGGGAATGAGCAGTGATCCAGTGTGAAGGGGAGTGGAGAATGAGCAGAGATCCAGTTTGAGGGGGAGTGGGGAAGGAGCAGTGATCCAGCGTGAGGGGGAGTGGGGAATGGGCAGTGATCCAGTGTGAGGGGGAGTTTGGAATGAGCAGAGATCCAGTGTGAGGGGGAGTGGGGAATGAGCAGTGATCCAGTGTGAGGGGGAGTGTGGAATGAGCAGAGATCCAGTGTGAGGGGGAGTGGGGAATGAGCAGGGATCCCGTGTAAGTGGGAGTGGGGAATTAGCAGTGATCCAGTGTGAGGGGGAGTGGGGAATGAGCAGTGATCCAGCGCGAGGGGGAGTGGGGAAGGAGCAGTGATCCAGTGTGAGGGGGAGTGGGGAATGAGCAGTGATCCAGTGTGAAGGGGAGTGGGGAATGAGCAGTGATTTGGTGTGAGGGGTAGTGGGGAAGGAGCAGTGATCCAGTGTGAGGGGGAGTGGGGAATGAGCAGAGATCCAGTGTGAGGGGGAGTAGGGAATGAGCAGTGATCCGGTGTGAGGGGGAGTGGGGAATGAGCAGAGATCCAGTGTGAGGGGGAGTGGGGAATGAGCAGAGATCCAGTGTGAGGGGGTGTGGGCAATTAGCAGTGATCCAGTGTGAGGGGGAGTGGGGAATGAGCAGTGATCCAGTGTGAGGGGGAGTGGGGAATGAGCAGTGATCCAGTGTGAGGGGGAATGTGGAATGAACAGTGATCCAGTGTGAGGGAGAGTGGGGAATTAGCAGTGATCCAGTGTGAGGGGGAGTGGGGAAGGAGCAGTGATCCAGTGTGAGGGGGAGTGGGGAATGAGCAGTGATCCAGTGTGAGGGGGAGTGGGGAATGAGCAGAGATCCAGTGTGAGGGGGGGTGGGGAATGAGCAGAGATCCAGTGTGAGGGGGAGTGGGGAATGAGCAGTGATCCAGTGTGAGGGGGAGTGGGGAATGAGCAGAGATCCAGTGTGAGGGGGAGTGGGGAATGAGCAGTGATCCAGTGTGAGGGGAAGTTGGGATTGAGCAGTGATCCAGTGTAAGTGGGAGTGGGGAATTAGCAGTGATCCAGCGTGAGGGGGAGTGGGGAATGAGCAGAGATCCAGTGTGAGGGGTAGTGGGGAAAGAGCAGTGATCCAGTGTGAGGGGGAGTTGGGATTGAGCAGTGATCCAGTGTAATTGGGAGTGGGGAATTAGCAGTGATCTAGTGTGAGGAGCAGTGGTGAATGAGCAGTGATCCAGTGTGAGGGGGAGTGTGCAATGAGCAAGGATCCAGTGTGAGGGGGAGTGGGGAATGAGCAGTGATCCAGTGTGAGGTGGAGTGGGGAAGGAGCAGTGATCCAGTGTGAGGGGGATTGGGGAAGGAGCAGTGATCCAGTGTGAGGGGGAGTGGGGAATGAGCAGTGATCCAGTGTGAGGGGGAGTGGGGAATGAGCAGGGATCCAGTGTGAGGGGGAGTGGGGAAGGAGCAGTGATCCAGTGTGAGGGGGAGCGGGGAATGAGCAGAGATCCAGTGTGAGGTGGAGCGGGGAATGAGCAGGGATCCAGTGTGAGTGGAGTGTGCAATGAGCAGGGATCTAGTGTGAGGGGTAGTGGGGAATGAGCAGTGATCCAGTGTGAGGGGAGTTGGGAATGAGCAGTGATCCAGTGTAAGTGGGAGTGGGGAATTAGCAGTGATCTAGTGTGAGGGGGAGTGGGGAATGAGCAGTGATCCAGTGTGAGGGGGAGTGTGCAATGAGCAGGGATCCAGTGTGAGGGGGAGTGGGGAATGAGCAGGGATCCAGTGTGAGGAGGAGTGGGGAATGAGCTGTGATCCAGTGTGAGGGGGAGTTGGGAATTGAGCAGTGATCCAGTGTGAGGGGGAGTGGGGAAGGAGCATTGATCCAGTGTGAGGGGGAGCGGGGAATGAGCAGAGATCCAGTGTGAGGTGGAGCGGGGAATGAACAGGGATCCAGTGTGAGTGGAGTGTGCAATGAGCAGGGATCCAGTGTGAGGGGTAGTGGGGAATGAGCAGTGATCCAGTGTGAGGGGGAGTTGGGAATGAGCAGTGATCCAGCGTAAGTGGGAGTGGGGAATTAGCAGTGATCTAGTGTGAGGGGGAGTGGGGAATGAGCAGAGATCCAGTGTGGGGCGTGGGGAAGGAGCAGGGATCCAGTGTGAGGGGGAGTGGGGAATGAGCAGAGATCCAGTGTGGGGAGTGGGGAAGGAGCAGGGATCCAGTGTGAGGGGGAGTGGGGAATGAGCAATGATCCAGTGTGAGGGGGAGCGGGGAATGCGCAGGGATCCAGTGTGAGGTGGAGCGGGGAATGAGCAGGGATCCAGTGTGAGGGGAGTGGGCAAGGAGCAGGGATCCAGTGTGAGGGGGAGTGGGGAAGGAGCAGTGATCCAGTGTGAGGGGGAGTGGGGAATGAGCAGGGATCTAGTGTAAGTGGGAGTGGGGAATTAGCAGTGATCCAGTGTGAGGGGGAGTGGGGAATGAGCAGTGATCCAGTGTGAGGGGGAGCGTGGAATGAGCAGAGATCCAATGTGAGGTGGAGCGGGGAATGAGCAGGGATCCAGTGTGAGGGGGAGTGGGGAATGAGCAGGGATCCAGTGTGAGGGGGAGTGGGGAATGAGCTGTGATCCAGTGTGAGGGGGAGTGGGGAATGAGCAGTGATCCAGTGTGAGGGGGAGTGGGGAAGGAGCAGTGATCCAGTGTGAGGGGGAGCGGGGAATGAGCAGAGATCCAGTGTGAGGTGGAGCGGGGAATGAGCAGGGATCCAGTTTGAGTGGAGTGTGCAATGAGCAGGGATCCAGTGTGAGGGTAGTGGGGAATGAGCAGTGATCCAGTGTGAGGGGGAGTCGGGAATGAGCAGTGATCCAGTGTAAGTGGGAGTGGGGAATGAGCAGTGATCCAGTGTGAGGGGAGTGGGGAATGAGCAGAGATCCAGTGTGAGGGGGAGTGGGGAATGAGCAGTGATCCAGTGTGAGGGGAGTGGGGAATGGGCAGTGATCCAGTGTGAGGGGGAGTGGGGAATGAGCAGTGATCCAGTGTGAGGGGGAGTGGGGAATGAGCAGTGATCCAGTGTGAGGGGGAGTGGGGAATGAGCAGAGATCCAGTGTGAGGGGGAGTGGGGAATGAGCAGTGATCCAGTGTGAGGGGGAGTGGGGAATGAGCAGTGATCCAGTGTGAAGGGGAGTGGGGAATGAGCAGAGATCCAGTTTGAGGGGGAGTGGGGAAGGAGCAGTGATCCAGTGTGAGGGGGAGTGGGGAATGAGCAGGGATCCCGTGTAAGTGGGAGTGGGGAATTAGCAGTGATCCAGTGTGAGGGGGAGTGGGGAATGAGCAGTGATCCAGCGCGAGGGGGAGTGGGGAAGGAGCAGTGATCCAGTGTGAGGGGGAGTGGGGAATGAGCAGTGATCCGGTGTGAGCGGGAGTGGGGAATGAGCAGAGATCCGGTGTGAGGGGGAGTGGGGAATGAGCAGAGATCCAGTGTGAGGGGGTGTGGGCAATTAGCAGTGATCCAGTGTGAGGGGGAGTGGGGAATGAGCAGTGATCCAGTGTGAGGGGGAGTGGGGAATGAGCAGTGATCCAGTGTGAGGGGGAATGTGGAATGAACAGTGATCCAGTGTGAGGGAGAGTGGGGAATGAGCAGTGATCCAGTGTGAGGGGGAGTGGGGAAGGATCAGTGATCCAGTGTGAGGGGGAGTGGGGAATCAGCAGTGATCCAGTGTGAGGGGGAGTGTGGAATGAGCAGTGATCCAGTGTGAGGGAGAGTGTGGAATGAGCAGTGATCCAGTGTGAGGGGGAGTGGGGAATGAGCAGTGATCCAGTGTGAGGGGGAGTGTGGAATGAGCAGTGATCCAGTGTGAGGGGGAGTGGGGAATGAGCAGTGATCCAGTGTGAGGGGGAGTGGGGAATGAGCAGTGATCCAGTGTGAGGGGGGGTGGGGAATGAGCAGATATCCAGTGTGAGGGGGAGTGGGGAATGAGCAGAGATCCAGTGTGATGGGGAGTGGGGAATGAGCAGGGATCCAGTGTGAGGGGGAGTGGGGAATGAGCAGTGATCCAGTGTGAGGGGGAGTGGGGAATGAGCAGTGATCCAGTGTGAGGGGAAGTGGGGAATGAGCAGTGATCCAGTGTGAGGGGGAGTGGGGAATGAGCAGAGATCCAGTGTGAGGGGGAGTGGGGAATGAGCAGTGATCCAGTGTGAGGGGGAGTGTGGAATGAGCAGTGATCCAGTGTGAGGGGGAGTGGGGAATGAGCAGTGATCCAGTGTGAGGGGGAGTGGGGAATGAGCAGTGATCCAGTGTGAGGGGGGGGGGGAATGAGCAGATATCCAGTGTGAGGGGGAGTGGGGAATGAGCAGAGATCCAGTGTGATGGGGAGTGGGGAATGAGCAGGGATCCAGTGTGAGGGGGAGTGGGGAATGAGCAGAGATCCAGTGTGAGGGGGAGTGGGGAATGAGCAGAAATCCAGTGTGAGGGGGAGTGGGGAATGTGCAGAGATCCAGTGTGAGGGGGAGTGGGGAATGAGCAGAGATCCAGTGTGAGGGGGAGTGGGGAATGAGCAGAGATCCAGTGTGAGGGGGAGTGGAGAATGAGCAGTGATCCAGTGTGAGGGGGAGTGGGGAATGAGCAGAGATCCAGTGTGAGGGGGAGTGGAGAATGAGCAGTGATCCAGTGTGAGGGGGATTGGGGAATGAGCAGAGATCCAGTGTGAGGGGGAGTGGGGAATGAGCAGTGATCCAGTGTGAGGGGGAGTGAGGAATGAGCAGTGATCCAGTGTGAGGGGGAGTTTTGGAATGAGAGGGGATCCAGTGTGAGGGGGAGTGGGGAATGAGCAGTGATCCAGTGTGAGGGGGAGTGGGGAATGAGCAGTGATCCAGTGTGAGGGGTAGTGGGGAATGAGCAGTGATCCAGTGTGAGGGGGAGTGGGGAATGAGCAGGGATCCAGTGTGAGGGGGAGTGGGGAATGAGCAGTGATCCAGTGTGAGGGGGAGTGGGGAAGGAGCAGTGATCCAGTGTGAGGGGGAGTGGGGCATGTGCAGTGATCCAGTGTGAGGGGGAGTGGGGAAGGAGCAGTGATCCAGTGTGACGGGGAGTGGGGAAGGAGCAGTGATCCAGTGTGAGGGGGAGTGGGGAAGGAGCAGGGATCCAGTGTGAGGGGGAGTGGGGAAGGAGCAGTGATCCAGTGTGAGGGGGAGTGGGGAAGGAGCAGTGATCCAGTGTGAGGGGGAGTGGGGAAGGAGCAGTGATCCAGTGTGAGGGGGAGTGGGGAAGGAGCAGGGTTGACCAGAAACAAAGGCTGCACACTAGGTTTCTCTGCTGGAATGGGCTGTTCACGAGGGTGATGGAGGTGGAGCAGATTAACGTCTAGAAGATAAATAAGAGCGGCCTTGAGTGGAATCGTTGTGCAGACCCAGGTTCCCTTATAAATATGGGAAGGGAAGGAAACTAAATGTGGCTGATGCCAGACAGCAGAATCTGTGCCAGTCTACCTCCCACTGACAGGAGTAACTCCCCCATCATCAGATTCTGAAACCAGGGTCCAATGTCAAAATGAAGAAAATAAAATGAAACCTAGAGTTTACTTGAGGTTTGGGAAATTTAAGAAAACTTAATTCTTTCGCGCGTGGGAGTTTCTTTCACCCAGTGAACTACAAAAAGGCAGGACCGTCACCTCAATCGTTCACACCCAGACCACCGACCAGTGAGAAGACAGCCAGCCGCTCACCTCCCAGTCTGTGTCAAGGAATCGCAGTGAGCTGCCCCACTCACAGGTAAGAGATTGGAGCTATCAGTGATCCAATGGAGTGAACTGTGAGTGATGTTATAGTCCTAGAGTGAATGGTGAGTGATATTATAGTCCTAGAGTGAATGGTGAGTGATGTTATAGTCCTGGAGTGAATGGTGAGTGATGTTATAGTCCAGGAGTGAATGGTGAGTGATGTTATAGTCCTAGAGTGAATGGTGAGTGATGTTATAGTCCTGGAGTGAATGGTGAGTGATGTTATAGTCCTGGAGTGAACTGTGAGTGATGTTATAGTCCTAGAGTGAATGGTGAGTGATGTTCTCTTCCTGGAGTGAACTGTGAGTGATGTTATAGTCCTAGAGTGAATGGTGAGTGATGTTATAGTCCTGGAGTGAATGGTGAGTGATGTTATAGTCCTGGAGTGAACTGTGAGTGATGTTATAGTCCTAGAGTGAATGGTGAGTGATGTTATAGTCCTAGAGTGAATGGTGAGTGATGTTATAGTCCTGGAGTGAATGGTGAGTGATGTTATAGTCCTGGAGTGAATGGTGAGTGATGTTATAGTCCTGGAGTGAATGGTGAGTGATGTTATAGTCCTGGAGTGAATGGTGAGTGATGTTATAGTCCTAGAGTGAATGGTGAGTGATGTTATAGTCCTGGAGTGAATGGTGAGTGATGTTATAGTCCTGGAGTGAATGGTGAGTGATGTTATAGTCCTGGAGTGAACTGTGAGTGATGTTATAGTCCTAGAGTGAATGGTGAGTGATGTTATAGTCCTGGAGTGAACTGTGAGTGATGTTATAGTCCTAGAGTGAATGGTGAGTGATGTTCTCTTCCTGGAGTGAACTGTGAGTGATGTTATAGTCCTAGAGTGAATGGTGAGTGATGTTATAGTCCTGGAGTGAATGGTGAGTGATGTTATAGTCCTGGAGTGAGTGATGTCTTACAAATATTGCTACCATTTGAAACACAAGGTGCTTTGTTGAAAGGAGGCTCTGAGGGCCATTGATTCGGTCAAAGGTCCAACAGTATGCAAGGGAAAGACCAAACTCAAATCTCCTTCAACGTGTTGTCACCTCCCAAATCTGGGCCCATATTTCCCGCAAATCCGTGTTTGAATCCCTCCAATTAGGTTCCTGCCCCGGCCACAGCACTGAAATGGCCCTTATCGAAGTCACAAATCTCATCCTCCGTGGTGCACAATCCCTCCTCATCCTTCTGGATCTCTCTGCAGCTTCTGACACACACCGCATCATCTTCCGTCAACACCTCTCCTCTGCTGTTTGTCCCACATCCAGTCCTGGATGAGCTGCAATTTCCTCCAGTTAAACTTTGGGAAGACTGAAGTACACACTCTGTACGGTCACCACCGATACCACCCCCACCCTCACCACTGCCCCAGGCTGAATCCGACTGTTCCCAGCCTCGGTGCCCGATTTGACTCTGAGCTGAGCTTCCGACCCCATATCCCCTCCATCACCAAGACCGCCTACTTCCACCTCCATAACATCGCCCGTCTCCGCCCCTGCCTCAGCCCATCTGCTGTTGAAACCCTCATCCGTGCCTTTGTCACCTCCAGACTCGACTATTCCAACGCTCTCCTGGCCGGCCTCCCATCTTCCACCCTCCATAAACTTGAGCTCATCCAAAACTCTGCTGCCCGTATCCTAACTCGCACCAAGTCCCGTTCACCCATCACCCCCTGTGCTCGCTGACCTACATTGGCTCCCGATCCGGGAACGCCTCGATTTTAAAATTCTCATCCTCGTGTTCAAATCCCTCCATGACCTCGCCCCTCCCTATCTCTGTAACCTCCTCCAGCCCTACAACCCTCCGAGATCTCTGCGCTCCTCCAATTCTAGCCTGTTGAGCATCCCCAATTTTCACCGTTCCACCATTGGCGGCCGTGCCTTAAGCTGCCTGGGCCCTAAGCTCTGGAATTCCCTCCCTAAACCTCTCTGCCTCTCCGCCTCTCTCTCCTCCTTTAAGACGCTCCTTAAAACCTACCTCTTTGACCAAGCTTTTGGTCACCTGTCCTAATACCTCCTCCTTTGCCTCGATGTCAATTTTTGTCTGATTATGCCTCTGTGAAACACCTTGGGACATTTTTCTACGTTAAAGGCGACGTACAAGTTGTTGTTGTTGATGATGACGAAGATGATGATGATGATGAAAGCCTTTAAAAAGCTCGTAGATCAAGCATTAGACATAAAACACCCAACACAATAATACCTGCCTCTTTCTTACAGGTCGCACAATGATGGCTGCTTTCACCCTCCTGGTCCTCTCGGTTACTGTCTTGGCCTCGGCTGCTCCTACAGGTCCCACCAGCCTCAACGTGTCTTTCCACCAGAGTGTAACCCTCTCCAGGAAAATCCTGCAGGATGTGCACACTCTGATTGTAAAATATGTAAGAATGGGCAATTTCATTCTAATGCTAGAGCGCAGATGTTAGAATAGGAACAGGAGTAGGCCATTCAGCCCCTCGAGCCTGATTGTGACTGATCTGTACCTCAACTCCATTTACCCACTTTTGATCCATATCCCTCGTTCCCCTTACAAAAATCAACCAATCTCAATAGGGAAATGCAATGAAATAGTTGGAAATGTTGGGGCGAGGGTCTAACTGGGGGTCACCCAGGAATGAATCTCTTTGTTACACTTAGAGAACTGGGTCTAATTCTGTCTGGTTAGACCACACTTGGAGTACTGAGCACAGTTCAGTTCTGGTTAGACCACATTTGGAGTACTGAGCACAGTTCAGTTCTGGTTAGACCACATTTGGAGTACTGAGCACAGTTCAGTTCTGGTTAGACCACATTTGGAGTACTGAGCACAGTTCAGTTCTGGTTAGACCACATTTGGAGTACTGAGCACAGTTCAGTTCTGGTTAGACCACATTTGGAGCACTGAGCACAGTTTAGTTCTGGTTAGACCACATTTGGAGTACTGAGCACAGTTCAGTTCTGGTTAGACCACACTTGGAGCACTGAGCACAGTTTAGTTCTGGTTAGACCACATTTGGAGTACTGAGCACAGTTTAGTTCTGGTTAGACCACATTTGGAGTACTGAGCACAGTTCAGTTCTGGTTAGACCACACTTGGAGCACTGAGCACAGTTCAGTTCTGGTTAGACCACACTTGGAGTACTGAGCACAGTTCGGGTCTGGTTTGACCTCTAGTTTTGGGAGACCTAAATATAAGATAGTCACTAACAAATCCAATAAGGAATTCAGGAGAAACTTCTTTACCGAGAGAGTGGTGAGAATGTGGAACTCGCTCCCACAAGGAGTAGTTGAGGTGAATAGTGTAGATACATTTAAGGGGAAGCTGGATAAACACATGAGGGAGAAAGGAATAGAAGGATATGCTGATAGGGTGAGATGAAGTAGGGAGGGAGGAGGCTCGTGTGGAGCATAAACACCGGCATAGACCAGTTGGGCCGAACGGCCTGTTTCTGTGCTGTAAATTCAATGTAATTCTTCCTCCACCTTCTGTTATTCCCCACATTGATCAAACACAAATCTGACATCAGCTGCTTCAGGTTTGCCGAATCAAATTGCATTTTCTTTCTTTATTTCAGAAACAAGTGAAAATTGGGAACCCGTCTTTCGAAGATTACAGCCTGCTGTTGAACAGCCTCCCTAGCAGCAGGATGGACTACGGACACTGGCTGGAGATGCAGGTATCACACCTCTCTCTCCCTAATTATCCCCCATTTTCCCATTTGATCGCTGGGGACCAGCTTTTTTTTTTGACAGCTCCCTTTCTTCCTTTAGGATGAAGAACGCTTGCTCCTGAACTATAACGACCTCCAAGTATTCTGGATGCACGTGGACACCAAGTGGGTCCACGAACTCGGCCAAACTCAAGCATCAGTCCTGATTGGATCCATTGAAGGGATTTCACTGGATCTCAGAGACCTGATCTCTCAGCTCAATGGACAGGTAATTAGAAAGTAATGATCAAACTGAGATTAAACTGGACATATTGGACTCCTCCAATGCCTCTCTGCCATTGTCCATCTCAATGGGACTGCCCTCACTTGGTTCCACTCTTACTATGCAATCATGGCCGCAGCATCACCAGCAATGGCTTCTCTTCCTGCCTCAGCACCGCTGCCTCTGGAATCCCCAAAGGAACTAATCTTGGCCCCTCCTCTTCCTCATTTACATGCTGCCCCTCGCGACAACATCCATGGGGTCAACTTCCACATGTACGCTGACCACACCCAGCTCTACCTCACCACTCCCCCTGTGACCCCTCCACTGCCTCTGTGACCCCTCCACTACCTCTGTCGACCCCTCCACTGCCTCTGTGACCCCTCCACTCCCTCTGTCAACCCCTCCACTACCTCTGTCGACCCCTCCACTGCCTCTGTGACCCCTCCACTCCCTCTGTGACCCCTCCACTCCCTCTGTCGACCCCTCCACTGCCTCTGTGACCCCTCCACTCCCTCTGTGACCCCTCCACTCCCTCTGTCGACCCCTCCACTGCCTCTGTGTTGCCAGGCAGCTAGACCTGGATCTGCCGTATTTTCCTCCAGTTAAACACTGGGAGGACCGAAGCCACTGTCTTTGGTCCCCTCACCATCAATTCCATCCCCCCTCCCCAGCCACTGTCTCAGGCTGAACCAGACTGTTCAAAACCTCGACATCCTATTCAACCCTGAGCTCCATCACCAAAACCACCTACTTCCATGTCCGTAACATCGCCCGTCTCCGCCCCTGCCTCAGCTCGTCTGCTGCTGAAACCCTCATCCGTGCCTTTGTCACCTCCAGACTCGACTGTTCCAACGCTCTCCTGGCCGGTCTCCCATCTTCCACCCTCCGTAAACTGCAGCTCATCCAAAACTGCTGCCCCGTATCCTAACTCGCACCAAGTCCCGTTCACCCATCACCCCCCCGTGCTCGCTGACCTACACTGGCTCCTGGTTCCCTAACGCCTTGATTTTAAAATTCTCATCCTCTTATTCACTCCCCACTCTGAGTCAGAAGGTCGTGGGTTCAGGCCCGACTCCAGAGACTTGGGCACAAAAGTCTAGGCTGACACTCCAGTGAAGGACTGAGGGAGTGCTGCACTGTCAGAGGTGCTGTCCTTTTGGTTCAGGCATCAAACTGTGGCCCCGTCTGCCCTCTCAGGTGGATATAAAAGATCCCACGGCCACTGTTTTGAAGGAGAGCAGGGGGGAGTTCTCCCCGGTGTCCTGGGGCTAATATTTATTCCTCAACCAAAACCTAAAACAGATGATCTGGTCATTATCACATTGCTGTTTGCGGGATCTTGCTGTGCGCAAATTGGCTGCTGCGTTTCCTACATTACAACAGTGACCGCACTTCAAAAGCACTTCATTGGCTGTAAAGCGCTTTGGGACGTCCTGAGGTTGTGAAAGGCGCTATATAAATGCAACTTCTTTCTTTCTTTACTTTCTCAGGCGTTGTCTTTGATTTCTCAGCTCCTTGGGGTGAGAGAGTTTCCTTATGTGTGGCTCAGTAAAATCCGTAGAAAATTCAAGTCTTTGTTATGAGTTAATTATAGATCGACAGTTCGGTTCCATTTAGTTCAAGAGGATCCTGAAACCTATCGAGTTCTGAGAAGGTTCTGTTTTCTGTCTCAGTGGGCTCAGTACTGGATTCCAGCAAATCTTTGTTATTGTTTCCTTGTGTGTGTGTTTCCAGATCTCGGCCCTGAGCAGCACCTCCCCAGATCCCCCGGACGTGACTCTCCCCCACAACGTCTTAAACCCAGCTTATGATTGGTACAGCAAGCTGCAAGGTTACATCATTTTCCGTGACCTGGAGCTCTACCTGAACAAAGTGATCCGGGATTTCACCCTCTTAAAGAATAAATACAGAAAGTGAACAAGGACTCCAACAGGTTCGAAAGGACATTGGCGCCTCTCTCCACTATTCCTCAAACTGTTCCACGCAGTGAGTGTTGAAATCAATAGATTGTTCACACACTAAAGCACTGCTGGGAAGGCATTTATAATTTAACTATTGTAATATCTGACCTATATTTATGTATTTGTAATAATTTATTTAATTTAAATAAACAGCGTTCAATCGGTTTTTATATGGACATGATTTATTTAATATCAATATACCAGAGTATAGTCACGTTTAGGGATGAATTGTACTGGGAATTTCAAACACCATCTTATTTCCTCATTCTGAGCACAAGTAAGGAGAGTCAGGGAGGGGCCAGTCAGTGGGACACGTCCCTGGGGGAACAGTGTGAAATGGTTCTGGATAAGTACTTGAAAGGATAAATTTGCAGGGCTACGGGGAAAGGGCGGGGGAGTGGGACTAGCCGGGATTGCTCTTGCAGAGAGCCGGCACGGACTCGACGGGCCGAATGGCCTCCTTCCCTGCTGTAACCTTTCTGTGATTCTTTCTAGTGGAAGGATTCTGTTGTCAATTTCACTTGACTTAATCAATTATTCGGCCCTGACGCCATATTGGTTATAGAAATTATCTTTATTTGAGCAAAAGCAAGATTCAAAGATTCGATACATATTAATATTTAAGTGATAGTTCACAAAAGACCAGGGATTATATTACCCCCCCGTTGCCTTTTGGGTGGCGATTGTAACTCCGCTGCGATCCCAGGCCTCCTCCCGGAGCTCGGGGGGATTTTCCTCTTCCTTCGCCCCTCTCTACCCCGCACTGATTCGGAGTCGCCTCCTTACACCCTGAACCGCGCTGACCCCTGCCTTACCTCACACCCAAATCCTTCCCCCGTTTCCTTGGTTTGTGATGAACATTTTTCAGAGCTGCCCCAGTACACACGGCTCCAGCTAACAGAACATCTTCGTCGCCTCAGTGTCTCTCTCCTGGTGACCCACAAGATGTGATAACAGGATAGACCTCAGTGCTGCTCCCACAGAGTTTCCCTAATCCTGGGGACTTTGTGCTTTTCAGACCCGTTCGGGCTAGTCTCTTTAGACAGACTAATTGGTGGTTCCACTCGTTTGATCTCAGACACTCATGTTTCCGAGTATTGCAGCTTTCTCTATCACTGTTAACTCCTCGCTATCCTGCACACCGCATTTTGGTCAAACAGCAGTTTATTTTACAGAACAGCAGTTCTTTTGAGTTGAACCCTTCGGAATTCCCCTCGAAACCTAGATTTCCTTCCAATTCACAGGCTGATTGACAGTCTGACAGGTCGTGACATAAACACTCCTTCTGTGACCGTAACCATCTTTATACCGGTCGATGGGAGTGGGGGGGTTTAGTCCAATGGGGTGGGAGGGTTTCTCGGGCTCACACAACCCATTGAATGAGGGGGGGGACAGCCCACACCCACCAGACATGAGAATCCCGCTGGATGTCAGCCCAGAATTCCGAGCCACAGCTCCGGTCTCCACTCCCCGGGACTGTCTGGAGCTCCGGTCTCCACTCCCCGGGACTGTCTGGAGCTCCGGTCTCCACTCCCCGGGACTGTCTGGAGCTCCGGTCTCCACTCCCCGGGACTGTCTGGAGCTCCGGTCTCCGCTCCCCGGGACTGACTGGAGCTCCGGTCTCCACTCTCTGGGACTGTCTGGAGCTCCGGTCTCCGCTCCCCGGGACTGTCTGGAGCTCCGGTCTCCGCTCCCCGGGACTGTCTGGAGCTCCGGTCTCCGCTCCCCGGGACTGTCTGGAGCGAGGGTTTGATCCCTGCACCTTTTGACCCAGAGGCGGGAACGCTCCCACTGAACCAAAGGCTCAGTCCCACAGTGGGAACGATGAATCTCTGGAATCATCAGGTATATCCTTGATTTGCTCGTGTCTTCATGGAAATCCCTCCTTGTCTGTTTCCTTGTGCCCCTCACACAACACTGAGACTCAGCCCTCGCATTCCTGATCAGAGTCATTACCTTCAGGTAACGTCATACCCAAGGGGGTATGGTACCTGTATACCGGGGGTACAGTGCCTGTATACCGGGCGTATAGTGCCTGTATACTGGGGGTGCAGTACAGTACCTGTATACCGGGGAGGTATAGTACGTTACCTGTATATTGGGGGGGGTATAATACGGTACCAGTATACCCGGGGTACAGCACGGTACCATACTGTATATCGGGGGTACAGTAAGGTACCTATATATCGGGGGTACAGTACGGTGCCTGTATACCGGGGGTACAGTAAGGTGCCTGTATATCGGGGGTACAGTATTGTACCTGTATATCGGGGGTACAGTACAGTGCCTGTATACCGGGGGTACACTACAGTACCTGTATATCGGGGGTACAGTAAGGTGCCTGTATATCGGGGGTACAGTACGGTGCCTGTATACCGGGGGTACACTACAGTACCTGTATACCATGGGTACAGTACGGTGCCTGTATATCGGGGGTACAGTATGGTACCTGTATACTGGGGGTACACTACAGTACCTGTATACCATGGGTACAGTACTGTGCCTGTATATCAGGGGTACAGTATGGTACCTGTATACTGGGGGTACACTACAGTACCTGTATACCATGGGTACAGTACAGTGCCTGTATATCGGGGGTACAGTATGGTACCTGTATACTGGGGGTACACTACAGTACCTGTATACCATGGGTACAGTACGGTGCCTGTATATCGGGGGTACAGTATGGTACCTGTATACTGGGGGTACACTACAGTACCTGTATACCATGGGTACAGTACGGTGCCTGTATATCGGGGGTACACTACAGTACCTGTATACCAGGGTGGGGTATAGTACGTTATCTGTATACCAGGGGAGTATAGTACAGTGCCTGTATACCAGGGAGGTATAGTACGTTACCTGTATATCTGGGGGGTATAGTACCTTATCTGTATACCGGGGTGGGGTATAGTATGTTATCTATATACCGGGGAGTATAATACGGTACCTGTATACTGGGGGTACAGTATGGTACCTGTATACTGGGGGGGTATAGTACGGTGCCTGTATACCGGGGGTACAGTACGGTGCCTGTATACCGGGGGTACAGTACGGTGCCTGTATACCGGGGGTACAGTACGGTGCCTGTATACTGGGGGTACAGTACGGTGCCTGTATACCGGGGGTACAGTACGGTGCCTGTATACCGGGGGGGTACAGTACGGTGCCTGTATACCGGGGGGGTACAGTACGGTGCCTGTATACCGGGGTACAGTGGAGAATTTTCCTGGACCTGTAATCCAGAGACCACGAGTTCAAATTCCACCCTAGCAGTTTATAAAAAAAATATAGATAAAAATGTGATATCAGTAAAAGTGTCCGTGGGGGCCCCACATTCCCCTCACCCCGGCCCACACTCCCCTCACCCCGGCCCACACTCCCCTCCCCCCGGCCCACACTCCCCTCCCCCCGGCCCACACTCCCCTCCCCCCGGCCCACACTCCTCCGTGTGTGTGTGTGTGTGAGTGTCAATATGTGTGTTTGTGTCTGCGTATGTATGTGTGCTCAGTGTGTGTGGGGGAGTGTGTCATTGTGTCAGTGTGTGTGCGTGTCTGTGTGTGTGTGTGTCAATGTGTGTGTCAGTGTATGTGTGTCAGTGTGTGTGTGTCAGTGTGTGCGTGTGTGTGTGTCAGTGTGTCAGTATATGTGTCTGTGTGTGTGGGTGTGGGTGACAGTGTGTGTGTCTGTGTGTGTCAGTGTGTATGTGGATTCGTGTGTGTGTGTGTCTGTGTGTGTGTGTCAGTGTATATGTGTTTCAGTGTGTGTGTGTCAGTGTGTGTGTCAGTGTGTATGTGTTTCAGTGTGTGTGTGTCAGTGTGTGTGTGTCAGTGTGTGTGTGTTTCAGTGTGTGTGTCAGTGTGTATGTGGGTCCGTGTGCGTGTGTGTCAGAGTATGTGTGTAAGTGTGTGTGTGTGTCAGTGTGTCAGTGTGTGTGTGTAAGTGTGTGTGTGTCAGTGTGTCTGTGTCAGTGTGTGGGTCAGTGTGTGTGTGTATGTATGTGTCAGTGTGTCAGTGTGTCTGTGTCAGTGTGTGGGTCAGTGTGTGTGTGTGTGTCAGTGTGTGTCTGTGTGTGTGTGTCAGTGTGTCTGTGTCAGTGTGTGTGTGTCAGTGTGTGTGTGTCAGTGTGTCTGTGTCAGTGTGTGGGTCAGTGTGTGTGTGTGTGTCAGTGTGTGTCTGTGTGTGTGTGTCAGTGTGTCTGTGTCAGTGTGTGTGTGTCAGTGTGTGTGTGTCAGTGTGTCTGTGTCAGTGTGTGGGTCAGTGTGTGTGTGTATGTATGTGTCAGTGTGTCAGTGTGTCTGTGTCAGTGTGTGGGTCAGTGTGTGTGTGTGTGTCAGTGTGTGTCTGTGTGTGTGTGTCAGTGTGTCAGTGTCAGTGTGTGTGTGTCAGTGTGTGTGTGTGTGTCAGAGTGTGTGTGTGTCAGTGTGTGTCTGTGTGTGTGTGTCAGTGTGTCAGTGTCAGTGTGTGTGTGTCAGTGTGTGTGTGTGTGTCAGAGTGTGTGTGTGTCAGTGTGTGTGTCAGTGTGTGTGTGTGTCAGAGTGTGTGTGTCAGTGTGTGTGTGTGTGTCAGTGTGTGTGTGTCAGTGTGTGTGTGTGTCAGTGTGTCTGTGTGTGTGTGCCAGTGTGTGTGTGTCAGTGTGTGTGTGTCAGTGTGTGTGTGTGTGCCAGTGTGTGTGTGTCAGTGTGTGTGTGTCAGTGTGTCAGTGTGTGTGTGTGTGTCAGTGTGTCAGTGTTTTTTTTTTATTCGTTCACGGGATGTGGGCGTCGCTGGCGAGGCCGGCATTTATTGCCCATCCCTAATTGCCCTTGAGAAGGTGGTGGTGAGCCGCCTTCTTGAACCGCTGCAGTCCGTGTGGTGAAGGTTCTCCCACAGTGCTGTTAGGAAGGGAGTTCCAGGATTTTGACCCAGCGACAATGAAGGAACGGCGATATATTTCCAAGTCAGGATGGTGTGTGACTTGGAGGGGAACGTGCAGGTGGTGTTGTTCCCATGTACCTGCTGCCCTTGTCCTTCTAGGTGGTAGTGGTCGCGGGTTTGGGAGGTGCTGTCGAAGAAGCCTTGGCGAGTTGCTGCAGTGCATCCTGTGGATGGTACACACTGCAGCCACAGTGTGCCGGTGGTGAAGGGAGTGAATGTTTAGGGTGGTGGATGGGGTGTCAATCAAGCGGGCTGCTTTGTCCTGGATGGTGTCAAGCTTCTTGAGTGTTGTTGGAGCTGCACTCATCCAGGCAAGTGGAGAGTATTCCATCACACTCCTGACTTGTACCTTGTAGATGGTGGAAAGGCTTTGGGGAGTCAGGAGGTGAGTCACTCGCCGCAGAATACCCAGCCTCTGACCTGCTCTCGTAGCCACTGTATTTATATGGCTGGTCCAGTTCAGTTTCTGGTCAATGGTGACCCCCAGGATGTTGATGGTAGGGGATTCGGCGATGGTAATGCCATTGAATGTCAAGGGGAGGTGGTTAGACTCTCTCTTGTTGGAGATGGTCATTGCCTGGCACTTGTCTGGCGCGAGTGTTACTTGCCACTTATGAGCCCAAGCCTGGATGTTGTCCAGGTCTTGCTGCATGCGGGCTCGGACTGCTTCATTATCTGAGGGGTTGCGAATGGAACTGAACACTGTGCAGTCATCAGCAAATATCCCCATTTCTGACCTTATGATGGAGGGAAAGTCATTGATGAAGCAGCTGAAGATGGTTGGGCCTAGGACACTGCCCTGAGGAAGTCCTGCAGCAATGTCCTGGGGCTGAGATGATTGGCCTCCAACAACCACTACCATCTTCCTTTGTGCTCGGTATGACTCCAGCCACTGGAGAGTTTTCCCCCTGATTCCCATGGACTTCAATTTTACTAGGGCTCCTTGGTGCCACACTCGGTCAAATGCTGCCTTGATGTCAAGTGCAGTCACTCTCACCTCACCTCTGGAATTCAGCTCTTTTGTCCATGTTTGGACCAAGGCTGTAATGAGGTCTGGAGCCGAGTGGTCCTGGCGGAACCCAAACTGAGCATCGGTGAGCAGCTTATTGGTGAGTAAGTGCCGCTTGATAGCACTGTCGACGACGCCTTCCATCACTTTGCTGATGATTGAGAGTAGACTGATGGGGCGGTAATTGGCCGGATTGGAT